>NW_011338616.1:0-3320 GCF_000735185.1 Notothenia coriiceps
GTTCAGGAAAGTGGTTATAGAGTAGACGTGTAGAACTAGATAAGCTTATGATAAGCCAGCCTTGTCTACTTATTAAGGAAAAGTGGGAGGTTCTTTTTAATGAACAGTAGCTTCTCTGCTTTATCAGCCTTAAGTCTGTTCCTCTTCTCATCAAAAACATGAGAGGCAGCGCTGAACAGTCTCTCGCTGTCAGTGCTTGTGATTTGATCTTACTCCGCATATTTGTCCGGGTGTTTTGATTTCAAGTGGTGGAGTAATCCCGAAGTGGTAAAAGTCTTTGCAGTTACACCCCCTCGAGAAATGTCAGCTGAACACGTTTTACAAATCGCAATCCGCGCCTCTTTCTCTGATATTTTTAAATATCTCCAAGCGGCAGACATGTTGGCTGTGAGCCAGCCGCGAGCATGGTCGCGCGCCGTGCTTTTCGCCGCGTTTTGATTACGTCATCACAACAACACGTTAGTTTACCAACGTAATCCTGTTCTCTGACATTCGGTGATATTTTTTCGGTGCTAGAACCCTTTCGGCCGAAAGGGCCTTTTTAACCATTTTCGGCCGATAATTTTCGGCGGCCGAATATTCGGTGCATCCCTAATAGTAATTGACTTGCTGGTCTGTCCTGCAGGATTCCAACATCTTCTGTAATAATGATGCTGAAGTCACCAATAATTCACTACAAAGTTCACACCTTTTTTGCAGTCTTTCAGAAACAAAACCTGTATTTCTTAATAATATTACATGTTTGGATTCCCTTTCCATATGAATTAGTTGATAAATGTTTTCTAATAATGCATAAGTGATGCTTTTGTGCTGTGTATTTATATATATTTTCCTTTATAGGTCTCTGTTATAATGTCGTATTCCTCTTGACTGAAGTTGGCGGTATGCGATTGGTCCATTTAGTGCGGTAGAAGAAGAGTGAAATGATGAGTTACTGGTCATGAAATGTGTCTCTGTGCTTATTGTGCAGGGACATGAGTGTGGTGAAGCCTCTCCGTGTGGAGATGCCCCGCTCCATGGTGCTGGTGGTGACTTCCTGGAACATTCCCATGTCTCGATGGCTGAAAACCTGTAAGTGCGTACATCTTCAGAAAGATTCAGTCCTGCTGCCCCACACACAAAACCTGCTGGAGGCTAACGTCACTCACTGATCCATGGAGGGGAAACCTTTGACAGACAGTCATGGTCCCCAGAGGATGATCCCCCTTTTAGTCTAGTTGCTAGCAGTGTGAACCTGGAAATGTTGAGTACCCCAACGTTTTATATTGGAAATGTATAGTAGGGTCCCCAGCACATAAAAACTGCCCGATGCTAACTGCCATTTCAGATCCTGAAAATGTCCGAAATGCATTCCGCTATCTCCAAAACCACAATCGGTCAGACCATTTACTTACTATTGTGGACATAAGCTATAATGTTAATTACGCAACTTAAGCTAATTGTGCAAATTGCCCGACATATGTAAGTTAGAATTCAGTAGTTTTTATGAGCTGGGGACCCTACTATACATTTCTAACATAAAACGTTGGGGTGCTCAACATTTCGGTTCACAATAGGACTCTATGAGCTGCAAATAGACTGTCACCTTTCCTCTGTTGCTCCTATCAGATGTCTTCCCTTATACGTACACAACACATGTCAACATCTTCCTGTTCTGTTGTGAGCAGTGTCATATTTATAGCTGCATAACTTGATCAATCGGAAGAAAACATTTAAGCAACCATTTAGAAAATCAGTTCATGGTTTCAGCTTCTTAATTAGCAGTAATCCTAATATTATCTGCTTCCAGCTACTCTGTGAGGCTTTTCTCTTTTTTTTTGTCATACATACTGTACATTATAATACATTTAAAACCTTATGGTTTTAGACAAAAACAAGCACATTGATCATCACTCATTTTGTATTAACATGTTTTATGAAAGATACTGTACATTATAACCTCAGGATGTTGTGTTTAATGCGTAATGATCCATGTTTTCAGATGCCTTTAAAAACGCCATGAAACTGGGGACTTTTCCTGCCATCCTGGTGACATACACAGCCAGCGCTCTGCTGCATGTGAGTGACAGAAAGACTCTTTTCTGCTCGGCACTTAACAGTGTTAGGGGTATTGCTTGTATACTTAAATATACTTTTTTTTTTATAAATCTTTTTATTAGTTTTCGCACAGATATCAAACGGACATTTTCAAGACATTACATGTAAAATACTGTGTTTTCCTAGTACAGTTGACAAATAAACACGAACCCCAATACCCCGCAATCTCATTCACACAAACATACAAGGGGGGGGGGCCCGCAAGGAAATAAAAACAAAATTAAATAAAGGGTGAATATTAAATAGTATTTCAAAGAAAAAGGGGGGGGGGGTGCTCTGCTGAGAATTAAGTATTGGGTTCTTCACCAAGAGTAAGGGTGTCAATGTGGTCCAGAAAAGGCTGCCAGGTATCATGGAACGTCGTCAGGGTGCCCCTAAGGGAGAACCTAATTCTCTCAAGCCTGACGCAATACAGGATTCCATGAATCCATCTATTATGGGTGGGAGGGGAGGAATGCATCCATTTAAGGAGAATAAGCCTCCTGGCAAGCAGAGTGGTGAATGCAATAACTTGTGAGGTAATGGGTGCATTGGGCATCAGAGGAATTCCGAAAAGGGCAGTGAGGGGGCTAGGGTCCACTGTCTCACCTAAGACCTCCCTAAGTGAATCAAATATTGCAGACCAGAACTCCGATAGTTTAGGGCACGACCAAAACATGTGCATGTAGTCAGCCGGAGATTGTTTACATCTAGTGTCAGACAGTCAGGGTATATCCTGGCCAGCTTAGCGTTAGTGTAATGTACTCTGTGCAGAATCTTGCACTGCAGTAAGCTATGCCTTGCACATATACGAGAGGTGTGTACCAGGTAGGGCTGTCCCGAATACAATTTTTTGGGCTCCGGATATTCGGTAGTAATCAGCAGCGAATACTCGAATATTCGGTGCGGAGAGATTTGTATCTTTTTTTTATAAAAACATTTTGAAACAATTTTTTTTCCAAAAATGTTTCATAACACGCTCCGAATCCGAGACACCTGACAACACGCTGTTAAGCAGAAGCGCAGAAAGAGCATGCTATTACGATTTATATTTATTTATTGTCTCAGTACTTGCAAACATTAAAACAAAATGTGTCCTCTGTAGGGTAACTGTAGGGTCTGCTGTATTGTTGAGGATGTTGATGGCTGGGATGCGTTGCACAAGTTATTATTAGGCTGAGCTACTCAACTTTATGCCATTGCCTTACGCCCCAGATGCGAGGGCCGTAGGGAAGAAGGGTTGC
>NW_011338617.1:0-7371 GCF_000735185.1 Notothenia coriiceps
CTCAAACACAAATGAAACACAACAATCAAGACACAATTCCTAATACTTTGTGGATTGTGGATCCAAATGTCTAAGAAATTCCTTTCTTATGGATTTCCTGCACAATCTTTACAGCGGATGCTTTTACCAGCAAGAGTGTAATTACTTTTGGAG
Source organism: Notothenia coriiceps (assembly GCF_000735185.1). Classification (NCBI taxonomy): domain Eukaryota; kingdom Metazoa; phylum Chordata; class Actinopteri; order Perciformes; family Nototheniidae; genus Notothenia; species Notothenia coriiceps. The sequence continues at coordinate 154 of NW_011338617.1, forward strand.
TGCACTTGAATTATTGTATGAAATGTCACACATATACCGCATGACATTTCATATTCAATTCTATATAATACATGGCACTTATTTGTACTCTTGTTGCAGCAAATGCATCCCTGAACTGCTTGGCTTTTTAAGATAGGCACTGAAAAGGTAGTCAAGTCCTTTTGCTCAACACTTACGATTGTAGAACTTGTGAGTTTGAGACTTTAGAAGTGCATAAATGTTGGAATACATTTGCTTTAAAAATGTGTTTCAGCCACATAAGACCATCATGTTCTACCCTCTCTGGATGCTGAAAACAGCAGCTCCAATGCCAACAGTCCCAGTGTGAGACAATGCAAGTGGAATAATGCAGATACTCCTTGGGAACGTTTCTAGACACACATACAAGCCGATAGAGAAGTTAACCAAAAGGCATTAGTGCACACACTAACTTTTGATTGCTGATGCACTTAATTTGTTTGTGTCTGTTTTTATTTATGTATTTCTTTTCTTTTTTTACCCATGCCATGTCTTGTAATGTCTATGCCAGGACCCTGGGGGATTGGGGTTTGTTTATGCAGGGTACCACCAGTATTTCAATGTTCTATATCAACCATTCAATACTATTTTGAATGGTTGGGCTGTTCCTTTCAAATCTAACTTTTTAACTAACAAACCCCCCTCCAGGCCAAATGTAATCAACAAAGTACCCACTCCCAAGTATCATCTATTACCTTGTTGTCGGAGAGCCCGGTGACTTGATCCACAAACTCCTCCTGGATCATGAAGGCGGCCAGGTTGGCAGTGTAGGAGGCCAGGAAGATGACAGCGAAGAAGGCCCACACTGACACTATGAACTTACTGGTAGTTCCTTTTGGGTTCTGAACAGGCACAGAGTTGTTGAAGACCAGACCCCACAGCAGCCACACTGCCTTGCCCATAGTGAAGGAAGGGCCATGGGGGTCTGGAAGAGAGGACGAAGGAGAGGGATGATGGTTTAGTAGAAGAAAAAGCACACAAAATGTAGAAATACAAATGTTTTCTCATGTGTGTGGATGCGTACCTCTGCCCTGCGCCAGGTTTCGGTTGAATCCAAGAGGACTGATGTACTCAAACATAAAGACAGCCATTGCAGTCACCAGCAGTAGCATCACAAACATCATGACCCACACTGATGCACTGAATGGCTCTGAGAGAGGGGAAGAGAGAGGATAAGAAGACAGAGATTAAGTATTAACACATGTTGGATTACATTTTTTTTATCTCTTACACATCACTTGTTCTGACACTTTCTGTCTTTCCATGAACTGAACGAATAAATCAATCACGTGGAGGAAAGTACTGCGTGGCTTAACAAACTGACTCCCCCCCCCACGCACGCACGCACGCACGCACGCACGCACGCACGCACGCACGCACGCACGCACGCACACACACACACACACACACACACACACACACACACACACACACAGACCACCTTCTATTTGACAGTGTGAGGAGGCGCGCAGTACAGGAAGCCCTGGTGTCAGCACTCCTGTCCTCCCTCGGAGCTCACAACACTACCGCAGAGATTAAACCGGGCTCTAATGTATGGGAGAGCACTGCTGGCAAAGCGCCGCGCACTTTCAGAGTGTGTGTGCTAGTGTGTGTGTGCATCCTGGCATGCGGCCAAAACAGGGTATTCCTGATAAGCCCTTATAATTGCCACTTTCACAGCAGTAACGGCGCGCTGCATACATGTGAGTGTGTGTGTGTACCTCTTCACTTTTATGCTTGCGTGTGCCCCCTTTGTGTGCAGGAACTCGGATCGAAACGAACGTGACTGAGCAGCCGAAAACAGGGATATCCACGATCACTCGATTTGGAAATCCTGCGGTTAAGACCCTCTCAGGTAAGTGAGAGTCGTTGTGGCGGAGAGTAGGAGTCGAGCTAAATCCCAGCGGTGAAAGAGCAAGTATTGACAGCAGCGTGTTGTCGGCTCACACACACACACACACACACACACACACACACACATACACGCACACACAAACAAATACCTCTCTACACTCACATAAACTGAAGTAAAGCAAACAGATCTTCCTCCCTATCCCTCCTGAGTCAAAGCAACACAGTTCATTCGGTGACAGTTACCGAGAAAGGCTGACGGGGAGACCGTTCCGTTGCTACGGGAGACCATGACGCTGATCCCCGTTTCCACGAACGGGACGGAGAAATCGATGACCTCAGAACGCTCCTCATTGATCGTCAGAGATCCGACGGCCATGACGGCTTTCTTATAGACCACCTTTAAGGGCGGGGGAGAGGGAGGGACGAGGGGCGAAAGGGAGGGGGGGAGGAAACGGATGGATGGATGGATGGAAGGATGGATGAGGAGGGTGATTAGGGATGAAGGAAGCGAGACAGGGAGGGAGGAAGAGATTGATGTGAAGGGGGAGGAAGAAGATATGGGAGAAGAAAGATGGTTGGTTTGAAGAAAGGTGGATGAGATGAGGATTCAAACGGGGTAAATTAAGAGGGAGAAGGATTATGGGTAAATCATTAGGTAGAAGGGGAAAGAAGAGAAAATAGAAAAAGGAAAGGAAGAATATTGTTTAATAATTTTGCCATTCACTGATTTTTCACATATGAAGTGAGTGACGGTTCAGTCTGACTAGCACTGATGCTAACAGATTAGCTTTAGACCCTCAGAAGTGCAGAAAAAACTCCCCTATTTGGTGATTTTCTTCAGTAGTCAACCTACTACATATCTTTATTATAACGCTCTAAAAACTCTAAACCAAAATACATCCAAACTCCTACCAAGCATACCCCAGAACATTTGAATCTCATTGACTCCACATCAATAAAGTTTTTAATCCCAGGCTGATTCTTAAAATCAATATGTAAGCGGGTGTCACTGCTAAATAAGATGAATGAACTTCAAATGAGCGGGAAAAGTCTGCCATGGAATAAGATATATATATATATAGTCAGCAATAACTTTACAGTCCTAAAACGAACTCTGGGACTTCAAGTTGGAGCTGGCAATTAAAGATATGCAAAACACTTTCTGCAGGAGTAGCTAAGATGTGTTTACTTTCCAAGCATTTACAGCTGCTGCCAACGCCTCGTAGCTGAAAGTGTTTTTCCCTGCGATGTGGAAGTTTTGCAAAGTCAACAACTAAAGCTTTTTTTGGAACATAAGGAACAGGAATATCCCGTCACAGAGACATATGTGATTTCCTCTCAGCCTAACATTTCAGAGTTGCTACAAGTGAAAACTCATCAATACATTTTCTTATATGTTACCTTAAAGACTAGCAGGGAAAGATAACTAGTCCTTAAGGTAGCTAGTCAGTAGTCTGCTACTACTAAATCATTGTAAATTGTATTTGTCCCACAGAGGGGAAATGTAGATTATTAAAACACAGTGCCAGTACATATAAAGACACACATAAAGAGGCAAGCACAGGTTCATGCACAAATCAAATGTAATCAAATGTAAAAAATCTAAAGTGTCTCTTACTTCTCCCACCATCCCATTCCAGATGTTGTTGATTTTCTTGCCATGCTTGCCATTGGTTACCAGGTACAAGTCGTAGGTGAACTTTACATACGTGGCAATCTTTTTCAGAATGTCGATGCAGAAGCCTTTGCAGCACTTCTTAACATATGTCCCCCCAGCCTCAGTTGAGTTGCTAAAGGAACACAAACACACACAAAAAAAAAAGCACATTGTTAGCCCGTGAATTCCAAACAGCAGATGCTTTAAACAATGATCCAAAAGCAGTGGAGTTTCTGTGACAGAAAACGACAGAATAGAAGATTTTATAACATGCTTGTGTCTCTGTGTTTTGCACATTTCTGTTCTCCGCTACCTCTTACTTAACTACACAGCTCTTCGGCTTTCACTATATACTGCCCATATTTAGTTTTTCAGGGTCATTTGTCATTTGATTTGCTCAAAATAATTGTATATCATATTTTGTATATTGTTTATAATCAAGCTTTATTTTTTATTATTTTTGAATATTATAATTTATGATATATATATATTAACATATTTTTATTATATATCTAAGCTTTTTTCTGCTTGTTCTTTTGTTGTTTTTATACATTTTTTTGAATTTGTATAATAGTTTAAATTTATATTTCTATATTTGCACCCTTTTTTGACAACCTAATTCCTCCTACTGTGTTTTTGAATGCAGCATTTAACAAAACCTGAATCTGATTCTGAAACCAGGTGGAGTTGTCTTTGTATTGATTTCACATTTATTTCCACCTTTATGAACCATGTTTGACTGAAGACTTGACTAGTCTTTGGGGACGAAAAACAAACTCAGTTTCCTGCTCATTTCATTCTACTTGGTACATTTATACTGTATGAACGCACCAATGCACACCTGTCACCCTGGGACGTTTTTCACCTTTAAGCACAGGGTGAATAATTCATAATTTACATCAGAAGAAAATATGCTCTCTCTCTCCTTCTACCTCTCCGTCTCTCTGGAGGTGGAGCTTTGTGATTGCGCTGCATCTGCAAGCCTTGTACCATCTGTGTGTATGCATTTGAGAGCAGAAGAGTTCAGACAGTGTTCAAGCACACAGGAGCGCACATCAACTCTCAGCCACCTGGGACGCTCATTTAACTTTTAGATGTGTGCTAATTCGGCGAAGATGACCTCGTCCTTTAGTTTCACAATAACTTAAGACACAAACTTGATGTAAAGAGAAAAGGAAAGCACGTCCGGTCGTGACTCTGCAGCTGAAACTCACTCTGTCACTTTGTAGGAACTCTGTTGTGCCTGAAAAACATTCGGCATTTTTCGCCCCCAAGTGCCACTTCCTGTGTTTCCCTCACTAGTCGCCATCGATCTGTCAAATGCACGTCACCCAAAGTGGAGTCCGTGGAGACCGGAAAAGGACTCTTTATGGTCTAATATTTCCACACAATAGAGAACAATGCTCACTCTGAGAGAGCCAGTTGTGATTTTCTGCAGATATAAGTAGATAATATCTATAGCAGCTGTTCGCGCTGATTTCAAATTCAATTAAGAAGCCAATTTACATTTAAGCCCCTTTAAACATACCATGTGTCAACACAATCCGGCTAATTCCCAGCCAGAGAAGCCATATGGGGTTTGGTTTCCTCATGAATCTAACATAAAGACGTTTAAAAAAACCTCCTCGTCTTGTAATGCAATATTTATTTGCCTAACCTTTCAAGCTCGAATTATTTTCAAGCACACTGAAGCAACGGTGGCAGTTACGCAACACAGCAAAGTTAGTAGAAGGAGATAAAGTGGAATTGGTGGATGGATATATCAAACCAAACTTTTTTTTATATAACTTTGCAAACACAAAAGTATCACAACAAGCTTCACAAACCAAAATATAAACAAATAAACAACAGTATTAACCCCCCTTTCTAGTAGTAAGATATATTTTTGTGATTGATAAAAACACTCAATAACAGACAACTGAATAACATAAAGATGAAATAAGAAAAATACATTCAATTAAAAACCAGAAAAGAGAATCAAAAATGAAAATGCATACAAATAAAAAAATAAAAATGGTAATCGACTTATACATTATTATGTACAATTATGGATTGAGAAAAGGACAAAAACTCATTAAAGTTAGATCCACCTTTACCAGCACTTAATAATCCAATGATATAATAAATACTATTGTATATTTAGTGACAATACTCTGCACTTCTACTTTAACATTTGAATGCCAGACTTACGGCCCGTCCACACGGCGGCGTGTGTTGCCGCTTCAACGCTTCTGCCCATTCACTTTGAATGGGGTGACGTCACGATTTGCCGAACTGCATTGTGGGAGCAAAGCGTAGCTTCTCTCGCGGTGCTCGCTGCAAAAGTAGAGCAATGTTCTACTTTTGACGCCTCGACGTCAGCCAATCGAATCATATGCCAGTACAAGCTCTAGCCAATCAAACCGCGTGCTTGTGTGTCCGGGGGCGGGAGATTCATGTGATTGGTTGTTGGTCGAGTTTCAGCCGGCAAGCGACAATGCACGCCGCCGTGTGTAGGGGCCGTTATACTTCCAGCTTCTTCCAGCTTCTTCCACCACCCCATGTGTGATTTTAAAAGGCCGATAACTTCAACAAGTCCTAATTAGATCTGTGAGGATAATACTAATACAAATGATAACGGACACAAGGACCACTGAGTCAAGTTTGTGTGTCTTATCAGCTGGCGGGGGGGGGGACAGGGAAAGTGTTAGCATATAGGCCAGAACTGTAAGAGCTGCATCCATGAACACAGTGTACCCATTTTGTACAGTTCAGGCAGCGAGAGCATGTGATGTTATGGAGGCTGTTTGTGAAATTGCCGGGGCCAACTTGATATAGAAACGCTACAGGGCCCCGGGGGTCTCCAAAGAGGCCGGTCCGGGTGTGTGTGTGTCGAGTAGGGCTTGTTCTTAGGCCTAGCCTGGGTGAGTGAATTTGTGGTTCTGCATGCATGGATAGCCCTCCATCCCCCGATCCAACCCCTCCTCTCACTCTGCCTCTCTTCCCTCCCCTCCATCCATCCCCTCTTCCTCGAAATGGACACTGCGGATGCTTGAGAGGGAATTGCGCTGTGGGAGGGAGGAGCGCGCCCGGACGCATTGGCCTGTGAGTGAGTGGACATGTGGTAACAGAAAGTGTATACAGTATGAACTTGTGTATGTGTGTGTGTTTGTGTACCTCCTTGGAGATGCTTTATCCTCCGCCCTACTTCACAGTCATGCTGGATGAAAATCTCTGTTGGCCTCTTCCCTGGGACCCTATTACTGCTTAATCATCTGTGTGTGTGTGTGTGTGTGTGTGTGTGTGTGTGTGTGTGTGTGTGTGTGTGTGTGTGTGTGTGTGTGTGTGTGTGTGTGTGTGTGTGTGTGTGTGTGTGGCTGTGTTAAGTTATGTGTGTTTGATTGCATAGTGGTTAAATACATTCACTTTAAGACTAATGTTATCTAAAAATAGTTTTTTATAATTGTTAGATTTGTTTGGTCCTTTTCTTACAAACAATCTATACAGTACCATATACACCAAGGCAAATGTGTGAACCAACTTGGCAATACACCTAGTTCTGATTCTGAAGTGTGTAGTGTACATGCCATTATTCCTGTAGGTGTGTCTGTGCGGAATTATATTAAATTATCTACAAACCAATTACATGCTCTGATTCAGCAGCACTCTCAGAGACACACACACACACACACACACACACACACACTCTC
>NW_011338617.1:8079-8391 GCF_000735185.1 Notothenia coriiceps
TCGTACTCCCTCCACACACACACACCGAAAACGCACACACACACCTGGAAGGGGCAGTCTCTCCATAACTTCCACCAACAACATTGCCTGAATAACTTTACAAATGTACTAAACTGTGCACATCTGATAACTGACATAACTATTTGAACACTGTTTCTGTGCTCCTACAATATTTTTGTAAAATACCATTACACCCTAAGCGTACAAGTACACAATAGCGATCGTTCACTGTTTCAACTGGCATGCTGTGGCATTTAACCTCATCACCACACTGCAGACAGACAGACAGACAGACAGACACACACACACACA
>NW_011338617.1:8552-10295 GCF_000735185.1 Notothenia coriiceps
GACTTGTGAGAAATCTTTCCATTTTCATGAGAGAAAAAGCATTTGAGCTCCATACTGTTTCAGAAATAATCCTTGATGTGGTTTGGAGCATAATATGGCGTTTAATCACGGCAGCGTTTAGCTGAGTATCTGCCGGTAAAATTCTCTTTTTTTTTGTTTTTTTTGTTTTAAAGCTATGGGTCCGGAATCAGCACTTCTCTAACAGGGCTGAAATAGAGGGTTTTGGGGCATGGCTAGAATGGGTGATCTGTTTGGGGGATGGGTACCGAGAATCGGTACTAAGTCAATACAGGTACCTGATTGGACGGTATCGGTATACCGTTAAGCCGCTGAGTTAGCTGCTGCGCACGGGTAATATGTTTTGTTTACCTGGGTGCAGTCTTGCAGGCACATCGCCTTGTCTTTTTTTAGTTTATTAACACCAAATGATTGAAAAGTATCGATAAGAGTATCGAAAAATACCGATACCGATAGAGTACCGGTACCGGTATCGATAAAATCCTAACGATACCCATCCCTAATTAGGAGAATCATATTTTCACACGTTTTTCAGAAAAAGCTACTAAATATATTTGAGTAAAAACTGCAGTATCTTTTTCTTAAATGTAGTGGAATAAAAATAATAAAGAAGCATAAAATGGAAAAAACTCAAGTAAAGACCACCACCACTGCTATAAATAAAGATGGCCGACTCACTCTTTTATGTGTTTCCTGCAGGGCACAGAGTTCCTCATGCAGGTACCAGTGAGCCTTTCTACGTCCTCCACAATAACGAAAGGCTTCTCCTCCAACGTGACGATGGACAGGTGGTTGTCGTCCATCTCGGCGTCACCGATGGAGTTGAAGCGCGGCCAGACCGGGTACTTCAGTGTCAGGCTGCGGTTCTCCAGTTTCCCCATCTGGAAGGAGGGAGAGGAAGGGAGAAAAGACGATGAATTAGTAAAGCTCAATGAGATGGATACTCACTTAAAAACTAGAAAGGTTTAACTAACATTAAAGGCATTTACAGAGAGTGTGGATCTCAGCCAATACTTTACAAATAGTGATCAAGCTGGGAATCAGTCACTTTCTGTAACAGTAGTTGGGGTTTAGACCCATGACATCACATAGAAAAGACAGTCTCTAATTACTCGGCAGATCTAATAGTTACAAGTAGACAGGAAGTGGAAGTGGCGGGAAAAAGTCGTCCACCGCAGTGATGATAACATGGCAGGAAAAAATGCAGTGTGTTACCTTTCTTTACCTGGTAGTTCCTATAACTGCTGTAATCTGTTGCCCAATAACTCAAAGCAGACAGGAAGTGGAGAGGATTACAAATGTAGACACACGTTAACAATTCCTTGTAATGTTACATATGCTGCTTTTTTTTGGAACGAAAACATTGAGATCAGTACACATAATTGATGTGACTACCAGTATGACAACATAACATATTAAAAGCATGGTGTGTAAGGATGCATGAAAAAATGCACACAGGGGGGGACATAAAGTACAGAATGAGCACTAGTGCAAACATATAGGACGAACAGAGAGGGGGTGTGCGAGAAGGATGGGGCCTGTTAATAATTCAGAAAGTTTTCAGAGCTGTGATGTCACAGATTCCCCTATGGATGATCTTGGCCTACCTTCACCTGTGTGTGTGTGTGTGTGTGTGTGTGTGGTGGTGTGGTATTTTGTGCAAAACGCTTCATAGACATGTTTATTATATATCTGAGAACTATAATATATGCCTAAAAATAATAG
>NW_011338618.1:0-1646 GCF_000735185.1 Notothenia coriiceps
TGTCCTAAACGGCTTGTTGGAGGTCCTGTCCCCCTCCCTGTGAGCCCAGTGGCTGTCTGCGAGACAGCGAGACACAGCGAAACCTAGCCCGAACACACACACACACCCGCGGCCTGGCTGGGAGTTTGTGTGTGTGCCCAGGCTGAGTTCCGCGGTGTCTCGCCGACCCCACACCAGTGAAGCCAGCTCACCGTGTCCGCTCCTCGCAGCGAGCCTCGCAACGTCCCGCCGAGTGTGTGTGTGTGAGGAAGTCCGCAGATTGGTCTAAACGTAACGGCTCCGCAGATTGGTCCATTTGGACGTTACGTCACTATACCCGAAATACGTCACTATGCCTAAGAAATAAACAATGCAAAAAGAGAAATCTCCAACGAGGCGTTCTGGGGCAGCATAGACAGGTCTTCTCTGTGTTAGAGTTTTACTCCCTACAGGGTGTACTTTGAGGGTTTGTGACTCTGCAGACCGTTTACATGCAGAACAACCTTCATAACACACAAGGGGACGGGTAGTAACCAGAAAAGCATGACATGGGACCTTTAACATGATGTTTTTTGTAACTTTTCCGTCTTGTTTTCTTCACCAATTTAGTTTTCTTTCCCCTACCTATTCCTTTCTGTATATCCTCGTCGTCTCCTTTAGTTCTCCTAACATCGGTCTTTCTCTCTCCTCTCTCGTCGCAAAGCCATGTTCGGTTTAAAACAAGCTAAAATTGTGGTTTTTGTAACTTTTCCGTCTTGATTTCTTCACCATTTTGGTTTTCTTCCCCCTACATGTTGTATTCATCCCTCTATATCCTCCTCCTCATGCTCTCCTTTAGTTCTCCTAACACCTCTCTTCCTCTCCCCGTCTCTTCTCTCTCAGGAGATCGTGGCGATGGTGGCGGCAGAGCTGGCGTTGCAGAACAGTTTGGAGGCGGTGGCTCAGTCCGTGGTGGAGCGAATCAAACGTCTCCATCACGACGTCTACGTGTCCGGACGACAGAGAGCGACTTTCTGCAGCCGACACGAAGACATGACGCTGCTGATCCGAACGCTCGACTACCCGCTGGCCGAGGGAGGAACCCCCACTAATCCCAGTAGGAAAATATACTAATTTAGTTTATTTAGGGATAGTGTTGTGGACAGTCCCCTTTAATCGACTGTCACAAAAAACAGAAATCTTTCAGTTTGTGTGTACAGACAGAGAGATCCAAATACCGTATATAAAAACAAATATATGTATATACACAATCAACAGACACATTTATACACATGCACACATTAAGACCTACATGCTTTTAGCACAATAATCAATATACACAAAATAACGGTCACTTCAATATCTTTGAGAAGGTAGTTTCTACCGAATCACTTCATCCTCACTTAAAGCTCAACTATTGTGAGCAAAATGCACTTTTTGACCTCTTTCATACATACATACGTGTCCCCTGTGTGCAGTGTTAATTTCGTCAACGAAAATGATGACGAAAAATGTTCGTCAACGACCTTTTTTACATGACTAAGACGAGACGATGACGAGCTAAAAATAGATTCTTGATAACGAAAACTATGACGAAATGTATATTTAGTTTTCGTTGACGAGACGAGACGGGACTAAGGTGTTAATGGTGGACTATCGGACATTCAAAATGCAGCATATTTTCCCCC
>NW_011338619.1:0-203 GCF_000735185.1 Notothenia coriiceps
AATATAAGAATGTAAATACTGAGTTGAGAGAATAGTCAGGGATTTTGGGTGATGGGAGACACATCTATGGATTCAGAATTTCAAAAGCTTACCATTAAAGGTTTCCTATCATGCAAAATGCACTTTTGTACGTCTTTTATACATGCATATGTGTCCCTGGTGTTCCAGGGAACTCACCAAGTGTCAGAAAACACAACCCTCTC
>NW_011338620.1:0-344 GCF_000735185.1 Notothenia coriiceps
TCCCCGGACGTTCAGCTTTAAAACTTTAATATCCAAACTACTGCCCTGACTTGCTCTCTCCAGAGACATTCATCTCAGCATTATAAAGTAACGAAACTGTGAATATTTTTACAAAATGATTAATGATGGACCAAGGACTGGACTAATGCAAGTGACCCCCCTCCTTCCCCCCAAACGAAACACACACACACACACACACACACACACACACACACACACAACACACCTCAACACACCTCAACACACCTTAACACACACAACACACACAACACACACCTCACACACACACACAACACAACACAACACAACACCTCAACACACACAACACACACCTCAACACACAC
>NW_011338621.1:0-349 GCF_000735185.1 Notothenia coriiceps
ACTGGCCGGCTCTGTTGTGATTACATAGTGATGTAACAATAGCAGCGTTCACACCGCGTACTTTGCACTAATAGGTGCCGGCACTTATTACCCCAGGGCACTTATTACACCAGGGCACTAAGTACATATCGCGTTCACACCGGAGTACTTTTCCCTGAGGGAAGATTACGCAAATGAGCCGCTGACTTGACTTCATCTTCTTGTGCTTTGGGTTTACTGGCAGGCCGCAAACAACTTCACGGCGTATACTGCCGCCCGAAGTCCCCGGCCGGAAGTCCCCGGAGTTGGGGACTGGCTTCAGTAGAAGCTTCTGGGACTCCCAGCAGCTTCTACTGAAGCCTTCAGAGTA
>NW_011338622.1:0-975 GCF_000735185.1 Notothenia coriiceps
ATTCATGTGATTGGTTGTTGGTCGCGTTGCTCGCAAAAAATCGCCAAGCTTCAGACACGCCCAGCTTGAAGATTTTTTGATGCCTGTAGTGTAGACGGGCCGTTAGCCTATCACGTACAATTTGTTAGAGCACTAGCCAATATAAACTAGTGTTAAATAATGATGTCACTATGTTACAGAAGTAAACAAAGTAGTCCAATGGAGACGTTTCATAAAATGAAATATAAGAATGTAAATGATTTTGCTACTTCCCAGTCACCACCAAAGAGTAGTTTAAAAGGCTATACACCTTTTTCTTTTTTTAACAGGATTGTAGTTTATTATCTCTTAATTATAATTATAAATCTTCATTGTCTAAAAAAAAAAAAAATACCCATGCTTTGTTTTACAATCATTCATTTTCAAATCCTTAAATCACATAATGTTATTGGTAATTATGACGCCCAAAGCTGAAGTGTTTAATATCTGATTTATTGTATATAATATCATAGCTGATCCATATATTTAGAAACGTGTGTGTGGCAAATGAGAAACAATATGTTCCAGCTACTTTTTGGTGCAGAGCTTCTCCAAGTTAAGACACGTCTTATTTGGATGGATTTGAAAAATTCCATCTGATTTATTGTTAAAAGGGTTTAGTAATTTCCACTCCATTAGTAAACTGCAGTAATTGATGAATGGCATGATCACACAAGATGATAACTTTCATTCACTTTCATTAAAATCTCATTATATGTCTTCCTCCGAAATAATTCAGTCCACAGTCTCTGACTCCGTGTTGATCCGACTTCCATATAGTTTGTGACTGTGACTAGAATTAGGTAGCCAGGCTTTATCCGAAGGTGACAATTCTGCCTACCAGACGCACTTATTAACCCTCAATTACACTCCCAAGTAGATTAGAACTTTATTCATTCAAAAATGGGCTTTTCATAGCAGCACGTCAAAAGGTATCTCAAAAGTAAAAAATATTAC
>NW_011338622.1:1079-9074 GCF_000735185.1 Notothenia coriiceps
CACACACACACACACACACACACACACACACACACACACACACACACACACACACACACAATAAAGGTACGCAAAGAAGATGCCATTTTTTTAATTAAAATGTAAATTGACTGTTAAAGCAGTGAGGTAGTGTGAGCACAATATTTGCAAGTATTTCAGGGTTAGTGAAATAATAATAACTATACATTTAGTTTTTATAACGCTTTTTCGGATACACAGTCATTTTACAAAAAACCTTTTCACACAACAAACAAGACAAAATGAAGATTTGTAGTTCTGTATTTAATACTTTCTGGAATTTCCTTGAGGACAACTTCTACACATGCGAAGCGGATCGCTCATTACCACTTATAGCACATTAGTCACCTAGACCTGTCCATGACAAAACAAATTGCAGTATAAGTACGTCCATACTAAATCTAGTGCTCTATGATGACATCATTGTTATATTGCTGAATGAACTGTCCTCTTTATTTCTTACCAAAATTAGACAGCTAGCCCAACTCCCAAAATAAAACACAGGAGTTATGAAATAATGTAACTTTACATTTCCAGCTTTACTGTAGACTCAAAGAATATGGTAATACTTATTGACTTCCTGCTTCCTGTCTAGTTTACTTACTGTAAAAACACGAAACAAACTACCTGCAGGGCAAAACACCTCAGACATCGCCTACTGAATGAAAAATACAATTTAATCGTTATGGTCACTCAATATATAATATTTGTTTAATCTGTACAAAAGGCTAAGTGGAGAACCATCAAATTAGGCACTGTTTCATAGGACAGGACCACTTCAGCTTTATGCTAAGCTAAGTAAGCTTATCGGTAGCTGGTTCCAGCTTTATATTTACTGCAGACATGTGAGAGTGGTATCACTCTTATCTGTTTCTAAGCAAAGAAACAAACAAGCATATTCTTGAACGATTCTTTAAAAATGAAGCTGTGTCTCTTTTTGAACATCTTACATTAAAAACTGTTCAGCTGAAGGGTGATTATTCCTTCTTGGAATTGTTACATAAATACTGCTATATGCCTGAAGAGCTCCTTATTTACAGTAATTCACACGAAAATAATTAGGAAAAGTATGAAAAACAACCTTGTATTAAACAATCTAATAATTTGGTGTGTAGAATTTGGTGTTTTTTCCTACCCTGACTTTTGATTCCAAGGATGGAAACAACTGCTGGCCAATCAGCATGGCCTTATGGGTAACAAGAAATAAATCAAATGTTAATTAATCATAAACTATTAACTGATTTTTTTAGGTCCTGAAGATTGACATCGTCATCAACTTTTAAGTTTGTATATCAAACTTATAGTGTTGCATCACTTAGTCGTAAGTTAGTAATGTCCTTTGATGGGCCAATCTAAACATGGACATATTAAAATAACTGTCCTCTTCCCTTAAATCACAGACTCTGCTGCCAGAATGTGGAAGAAACCATTCCATTCCATGTAATTTTATGGACAAAAACGTTTTGTTATCTAATCTGGTCATACTCTGTTTGGACATTTGTTGAAATTCAGACCCATTATGGGCAATTTCTCAGCATTCAAGTTGACAGACAATGGCCCAACATGCTACAGTACATCACTAATGAATAACCCTGCTGCAGTCAAGCATAGCCGTTCACTCATACACATATAGGAACGTTCTATTGCTGTTTTTCTCACTCTCACGCACCATCAACACACACATATTCACATGTTTCCTGCTTTTATATCAACAAGTCATCCGCACTCTTAAGGCCTTGAAACGAGGCAGCACCAGCACTGCCTCTCTCAAATGCCTCTAGGCGCTGCTTATTCCCCCGGGGAGTGGTGCAACTCCCTGCCAATTCCTTTCAATCCATCAGTGAGTGCCCCCCCAATACCCTCCCCCAGCGGCCCCACTCCTCCGTGCGACTCGCGTGCGCCAGTTATTTTCCTTTTTCTCACACCATCAGATTGACCGAGTGTTAGAGATTGGTGTGAGAGATTTACATAAGTGTCAACATACCACAAAAACAAAAGCAACACATTGCCGTTCGGGACCAGAGACCAGTTGGTTGTTCAGTGCCTTGCTCAAGGAGCAACTTTCCAGCAAGTCCACATTTATTTTTGTCTGATCGGGACTTGATCCGGCGACCCTTCAGTTCCCAAGCCAAGTTCTTACAGACAGGTTTTCTATCCAATAAATATTAGCGGTGTCATTAAATGAAAACAGTGTATCATATTATTTCACATCGCAATAATATTTTTTGATAAATTATTAATAATTACAAGTTTAAAATACCATCTTTTGGGGGGAGAAATCACAAATACTAAAAGGTTGTGATAAATATTTAATGCAAACGGGTAAGAGAAATCAAAGGGTTTTTTACTTTATTACAACATGATTTCTGTCAGACAATTTTCTGACACTTAGCATTGAAAAAGCCGCTTTCACTGAGAGCCGCTGGGATTCCCTTAAGTATATTGTGCGCAACAGATGGCAAATGCTTGGATGGAAGTATTCTTACTTCCGCTATCGTGAGCAATGACCCTGTCCTCTATCTTCCAGAAACTGGCTAACGCACAGGTGGTTCCAACCCAGTCTCACAAAAAAACGTGTAATAACTACGTTGGTCCACAACCTAGGACGTAGTATTTCTACAAAAACGCCTCTGAAATTGTAGGATCCCTACGTTTTGTTCACCTTTCATTTCCAATGGCTGGCTTCTATGTCACGTGATCTTAAAATGTCTCCCTGCAGAAAATGAAAAACATGGCCGACATTCATTTTATTCTCTGTGGAAAATGCCTATTTTAAGGTTAGTTTGGCCATTAAAATGCGTTTTGATGTCATTTGATGCGAGAAATATGAGTTGTTATTTCAGATTAAGTGTGCAGTGGATGTACATGATCTTTAGTTTGCTCGTTATTACGAAGATTACTTCAGGAAATTGTGTCTATTCAACGTTTTCATTGTTACCAAGGTGGTTGCGAGGGACCCTGCTATCGATATTATTTCTGTTATGTTGTGTAACTGTTTAATGGTGTTATCTTTATTGCTACCCCCTTCCCCGTCAATTTATAGTGTTGGTCCACAGCGCAAATGCATTAGTTTAACCAAATCCGCATCTCCTATATTTTGATCATTAATATTGAAAGCTAATTATTTTACGAGGCACTTTGTACAATACTACAATAAAACAACTATTTCACAAAAATACTAGTTGAAGCTGTAAAAAAAAGGCTCTTGGTGTTGTTTTGTTGTAGCAAAGGTTGATCCATTAATTAAACATATATATCTCAAATTGATCAACTTGAATACATAAAAAGTGAATGATGAATAAATGTAGTGTTACATCAATTTCATATACACTATGAGTATAAATAGATCAACTTAAATTTGGAAAATAAGTTTATTTAGTTGTTTTCTGTATAGAGCTTGAATGAGGACTATATTATTATTACTAATGTTGTTGTTGTTGTTATTGTTGTTATTATCATTATTATTATCATTATCTGCCAGTCGAATTACACACTCTTTGTGCTCAACCATTAGTTTGACCATATATCAATATATTTTTTTAAATGTTGTGGTTGTGGGTAAGTTTTAAACCATTATAGTATATTACCAAAGCTGACACGGCCTGGCATTTAAAAAAGTCAGACATTTTATAACTAATAGAATGAATATCAAGGGCTTACCGAAACACTGTGTTCTATGCAAATACTAAGTGATTATAAATAAATAAAGCATGTAGGAAATAATTAGTTTTAAATGCAAGTCAAAAATTGTTTGTAGAGTGCCACCAAAGTAAATACTGCTACGGTACAATAGACTAGAGGAAAGCAATTTCTGCAAAATCACAAAATCGCACTGCATATTATATGACCTTTGTGTTACTGATGTATTTGTACTCGTATGTGTTTATTCATTGAGTCATTGTAATTTACACTGCTACTGCAGGCAGCTTAAATAAAAATGTAATATTAGAAAACTGCAAACTATTATTTTTACTAAATTATTTTGTTTAAGATCATATATGGGAAGACTCAGCACCACGGACAGCTCTCCTCCTCCCCCCCTCTCTCTCTCTCTCTCTCTCTCTCTCTCTCTCTCTCTCTCTCTCTCTCTCTCTCTCTCTCTCTCTCTCTCTCTCTCTCTCTCTCTCTCTCTCTCTCTCTCTCTCTCTCTCTCTCTAACTAACTAACTGTCTCTTCCGGGCGCACACTCCTCAGCTGGCTGTGTTACAGCTCCTCCCTCCTGTGTGGTGGCTTTCCCGACCAAAGCTCATTGGACGTGAACAGTTTCGCTGAAGAGCACTTTTTCTCGCTCCCCAAACAAGCAGACGGATAACCGAGGCGGCATTTATTTCCTATCGACCTGAGAGAAGCGACTTAGGTGTTAGGATAAGGTCTCCAACGGTGCTTCACCCCCCCAAATCACTGTCAGCGATGGGGACTGGGGCTGGCTTCTTCCAAGGCTTGCACTTATCTCTGGGTATCTGGGCGGTGATAGCCGCACATACCCTCCAAAATGCCCAGGCGAGGATAACTAGCGCATCTTGCAAGGTGCCAGTGCAACTTCACCGGGAGGAATTACAGCTGGGGATGCTCACTGACCCGACCGAGGAGCCGGGCACCCTAAAAAACATCCGAGTAGAGTTTAAGGAACTCGACCAAGATACTGGAGTGGACGAGCAGGAGACAGGCGTTTCCGTCGAGGTTGTCCCCCCTCAAGATGTGGATGGAGTTAGTACAACAGAACTAGGGTCAAATGAAGAAAGTCACAGCGGCAGTGATAAAGCAGGGGAGCAGAAGGGTGAGGATGTCGCGCTGCGGAGAGCGAAGAGAAGCGGTCCTGAGTTTGCGGAGTTCAGTGAGAGCGGGCGGGCCGGCGTGGACGCCGGAGCTCCGGAGAACCGGGGCTCGTTGTTTGACGGACACAAGCAAGTGAATTCCGATTTCAGATGGAACAGGCAGGAAGGGAGAGGGAATAACCGGCAGGATGAGCCCAAGATCATTAGCAGCACTTTCTCTCTGACGGGGGACTCGGCGCACAACCACGCCGTGGTGTACTGGTCAGGGCAAAACAGCAGCGTGAGTAACCGTGATTTATTTGTCTCTTCGTTTTTCACAATCCACATGAAGAGTAGCGGGATTTTGAGAAACTCCGTGACGCACAGAGCTGAGACTTTGCGCTCTGTCGTGCCGCTGAGTTGTGTCTCACTGTTAACAGGTGCGCTGGAAGCTACAGATGCGCACCGACGCACACTGAGTCCTAAATGCCAGAATTGTGCAGCGACTGTGAATTGTGTTCGGTCGTGACCTTTGACTCCCAGCAATTACGCACGAAAGCACTCTCTCTGCTTTTCTTTTCAATCACATCTTCAACAACTTGTATCCATATGTGCGCTGTCTGAAAGTCTGAGAATAATATTTTGTTTTTAGTGATTTAGTTTTGAAAAGTATTTATTTATTTGGAATTGGAGATATGCTAATGAATGATTAATTCCTCCCAAATGATGCAAGCTTTTTCATCCAAACTAATTGATTGGGGAAGGAGGGAGTCATATATTATTGCTCAATCTCCAAGAAACCCTTTAGATTATACATTTGTACTCTAACTGAAAACCTACAAAAGTATGTATTCATTTGGCTTTTTTCATTATTTAAAACAAATGTAATATTTGGAGTGCCATACACTCACATTGCATCATTCTAAACTGTGTTTCTGCTTGAAACAATGGACGCAGGAATTAAATGCTGCACTAAATTGAAGGATCACAACAGCAGGGACATATATAAATTGTTTTATTTTAACCACTTAATTGTGCACTTTAAACAATTTCCAAACATTACAATACTTGCAGATCGTAAAGGGCTGCTGTGCATCAAGATGAGAGTGCACCAAGATGAGAGAACTTAAGGTATGCTTGAAGGACATCATGTTGTCTTTTGTGTGTGTGTCACAACACAACTGTTGAGGTCAAAGACAGGGGCAACCTGCCGCCATAATGTGTTGATCTGTACAGCAGCAGTTAACAGGACCACTTACTCTAAAATGACACTGACCATGTGCAAGCCCATTCTGCATAGGCAATGGATGAAACCCCTGCCCCTTCTTACACAAGAGGTCCCTCATATGAAGAGAATAATGAGACAAAACGAATCAAAGTCATTTACACAGCCATGTAAGCTCACAGGAAGCATATGGGCTCCTCTGTGTGGTTTCACTAGCCTAATTTATTGTTGTGGCTCTTCCTTTTGCTGGAAGAAAAAATCCCACATATTCAGTCTTGTGTGAGCTGATTATGACACGGTGCATGAACTTGTTTTTTTAGAAAATGTTTGTGTGTCCATATTTGTGTCTGTATGGCTGCATGAGTGTGTGATGGATGGAGAGGGCCAGGAGGTTGCTTTGTGCGGCTGACCCTCAGCTTTTAATCTTTAATAATTATCTCAAACACTGAGGCCCTCTATTTTAAAGTATTTTCCTTTTTTCGTGGCAAAGTAAGGGGGAAATCAGGCCTGGCCTCGAGAGCAGAGAGAGGGGATCTGCTACTTAATCTTCATTCGCCGTTGGTGATTGTTCTGCTGATGGATGGAGAGGTAGAACAGGGAGATTGAGCTTGAAGCCCTCTAACTTAAATGCAGCAGTAGTAAGAGTTACCATCTTGGTTCAGCCACCTTAACCTTGACTCTCTATTCATTATTCACCACTTAGTTTACACTATTTGAGCACCTTCACCATCTGTCTTCATTACAGTAAATACAATACAATCCTCACAAGAAAATAACAGTGTTGGTTATTTCCTTAGAAACCACCTGAGGCATCATGTTGGTATTGTGGTGAGGGCCTACACAATGAACATAAAACCACTGCTTCTATTGTTACAGGGGCATTGGTGCTCAGCTTATGTCATTAAGTGCAACATTTATAAAAGGGGATAGGTTTCCCTTATTAACAAAGTCAGGGTGGTTGCTCTACAAATACAATAATACTGGATTCAACTGCTTCCAGTCTTTGATTCTTTGAACCAAGACCAATATTTAGCAGGAACCCATCATATTGACACAATATATTTTTTTGACAATGGTGATGAACTTTCGCCAACCTTAACAAGAGTTAAGGTTACCTTCTCCAGAGTCAAAGTCGAACACTGAGAGACCTCCTACTTACTTTCTATCAACCACGATCTGTACCTATAACTTTGCTCAAGCAGACATTTTTCTCTCCATCACAATTATATATTTCTTACCTTGACCCAGTAGATGTTATGAACCACAAGAGAATCAATCTCAACAAAGTAGGGTCCTCCAGCGCCTGACTTTGACACCAGATGCTGTTTCCTACGTGTCAGTCATCACTGGGTTCTTTACTTATGAACAAAATCTGCTGTTGATAAAGCAACTCTTTT
The DNA here is from genome assembly GCF_000735185.1 of Notothenia coriiceps. NCBI lineage: Eukaryota > Metazoa > Chordata > Actinopteri > Perciformes > Nototheniidae > Notothenia > Notothenia coriiceps. Next base: position 8,474 of record NW_011338622.1, read on the forward strand.
ATAATTAGCCGTGTTTAAGTTGTGTGAACCCAACCAATCAATGACCAAACAGGTTCCAGATCAGAAATGGCTCATGTGGGCTAGCTTCATAAAGCAATGACAACCTTCTTTTTTTTTTTTTTACGTTGTTGATCGGCCACATTTTGGTACCAAATGAACAATCTTAAGTAACTGGCCGACATGTTTGATGCAGGACTCCTGTGCCTTATTTCCCTGACCTTTAGCCGAGATACCAAACTCCTACCTGCTAATTCTTCTCAACTCAATGCCTAGAATATCAATATAAAACAATCTCAGCTGGTTGATATGGTTTGCTGTTTGGTTGACTACCATGAAATCCGCAATACATTCCACACTTCTTTGGTTCAGCGACTCCATCTCAGTCTTATTCCAGCCAGATTGGTGGGCCGTGTTTTGTGCTCTGACTATGGCCCAATCCCAAACCGCCCCCTACACACTGCCCCTACACACTACCCCTCTGTTTGCGCGTTCGCACGGAGGGTCCGCCACATTAAGTGCTGTTCCAAAGCAACGAGTGTGGAGCGGTGTGGAGGGGGAGTGGGCTATCAAGCCCTCAAACAGCGAGTCTGCAGCGGTGCTG
>NW_011338623.1:0-1732 GCF_000735185.1 Notothenia coriiceps
TGTGATAGACACGCTTCGCCACTCATAAGGGGGATAGTTAAAGTAAATGCATTTAAATATAAGTTGAAGCCAATGCATTTAATCTTTGAAGGCCATTTAGCGAACAATGTTTACGAAAAGGGCAACTGGAAGAATCTCACTGGTCCCCGGCTTGAGCTTGAATCTCAGGATCCATGTATCTGTGATCCTCTCCAGAATGGAAGTAGTCATCACATACAGAGCATCAACTAGTTCCTGAACAGTGTCCTTCACATGCTGATATCCAAGAGAGGGAGGTACACAGTCACAAGATGGAGGAATACTGGTTATACATCCTGTCATGTACAAAATACTGAGTTTTTTCTCAAAGTTTCTGAGTTTTTTCTCAAATTCTGAGTTTTTCTCAAATTCTGAGTTTTTTTCAAAATTCTGACTTTTTAGCAAAATGCGGACCTTTTAACAAAATTCAGACTTTTTCTCAAAATCTCCAAAAATTCAGATTTTTTATCTGAATTCTGACTTTTTCTCAAAATTCTGACTTTTTCTCAACATTTTGACCTTTTTCAAAAAATCTAAAAATAATTCTGACTTTTTCAAAAAATCTAAAAATAATTCTGACTTTTTCTGAACACATAAAATAATAAATATCACTGGTCCCCGGCTTGAGCTTGAATCTCAGGATCCATGTATCTGTGGTCCGCTCCAGAATGGAGTCATCACATACAGAGCATCAACTAGTTCCTGAACAGTGTCCTTCACATGCTGATATCCAAGAGAGGGAGTTACACAGTCACAAGATGGAGGACTACAGGTTCTTCTAGGAATCATACATCCTGTCATGTACCAAATAATGTTTTTTCTCAAAATGTTGGCTTTTTCCTGAAAATCTCTAAATTATGTATTTTTCTAAAAATTATGTATTTTTCTAAAAATTATGTATTTTTCTCAAAATTATGTCCTTTTCTCAAAATGATGAATTTTTCTCAAAAAATCAAAATACAGACTTTTTATCAAATCTTAAAATTCTGTATTTTTATCAAAATACTGACTTTTTCAAAAAATTCTGACTTTTCCTCAAAATCTCAAAAATGTTAATAATCACTTGTCATTGGCTTGAGTTCAATCTCAGGATCCATGTATATCATATCCATAGCTATCACATGCCTCAAACAGTCCTGATGCTCTTCTAGGTAATCACACATCCTGTCATGTTCACAGCTACAGTTGGGATACCTTTGATATCATGTTACTCTGATATTGGACGAGGACATTCAGTAATTTCCCAACAAAAACCAAAGAGGAAGAGAAAATGGTGGATGTGAGGGTGGATCTCCATTATGCTTCTTGCTGCTGTTGCTGTCACGTCTAAAGGCACACCCAAACAAAAATGGCGAAATACATTTGCTCTACATTTCGTCTGGAGGGAAATAAACCAGCGCTGGCCATGCAGGCAGAAACCTGCAGAGGTGTTGTGACAAACCCTACAACCCCTTCCCAGCTTGGGAGCGTGGTATGTCCTACATAAATAGGGAACACAGGGATTCTGCATGGGCAAACCCGTCACTGCACATGCTCAGGGACATGCGTGATGTATTAGAACATTTTTTGAACATTTTCATTCAACCTAATCCAGTGCTCCACTACAACCGTTGACCCCCAAGAATGTGTGCACTGCGCAAAAAACACAAATGCAGCTTTGTGGCAATGTGACAGGCCATTAGGGGCAAATCATTTCTGGACCGCGTCCATGGCT
>NW_011338624.1:0-269 GCF_000735185.1 Notothenia coriiceps
CTAGACTCCTGGTTCTAGACTCCTGGTGCTAGACTCCTGGTGCTAGACTCCTGGTTCTAGACTCCTGGTGCTAGACTCCTGGTGATTGATTCCTGGTACTAGACTCCTGGTACTAGACTCCTGGTGCTAGACTCCTGGTTCTAGACTCCTGGTGCTAGACTCCTGGTGATTGATTCCTGGTACTAGACTCCTGGTACTAGACTCCTGGTACTAGACTCCTGGTTCTAGACTCCTGGTACTAGACTCCTGGTACTAGAATCTTGGTACTA
>NW_011338625.1:0-1986 GCF_000735185.1 Notothenia coriiceps
AGCATCAAATGTATATAAGAAGAGAAAACACATTGTGAAAGAGTAAAAGTTGCAAAACGTAACACAAACAACCGCCGGACTCAACAATAATACGCTTAGATGCGTTGATGGCTGCATCGTTACCAAACCTGTGAAGTTCTGGGCTGTTTGGAGTATTTTCACTGAAGTTAAGAGTAAACCGTGTTTCAAGGGAGCATTGTGTTGCCATGGCAACGGCATTTGAAGAAATCTTAAAACTGTCCCGTAGATGTCTTCACGGCTGGACTGGTTTGCACACTGCTATCTGAAGTCTGCTGCTCTGAGCATGTCAGTTGGAGTGATGACATCATCGTGTTCCCTTGCACAGGTGTTTATAGTTGAGCTAACGAGGTGCCTAGACTTCAAAGGCTTCATTGTTCTGAATGAGAGATGAACCTCTTACATGTGAGCGTTTTGTGGAAGAACCGTAACAGATATCTGTGAAATTTCAAAACGTGAAGCATGTCAAGGAAGTTGAGTATCTGAAGTGTAATTTTTGTGTAGTTTCGGGTTAATAATGTGGCCTTTTTGGCAGTTTAACTAAAGGTGTGGGGCTGCTGCTGTGAGGAAATATCAGCCTGAAATTACAATGGACTTTAATGGAGACATGTTGAACGTTTTTGTCAATTCATGCCCTCAAGAGGCACTTTGTTTAATTGTTTTTGCTTAATTATTTGTCATTTTTCAAGCTACGGGATGTTTTCCTACGTTTGTCATGAAAAATTATGTCTCAGGAATGTAGGGTTTGGGAATTATGGCAGTTTTAAAAAAATATATGAAGGCAAATTTCAAACTGTCTTCCACTCTAAGTCTGACATCACGCACTCTGCCTTAACGAGCTGCGCAATGTTAAAGTTCAAATGTTAAAACTGTGATGAATTATGGGATGTATCTCTGGAATTATGAAAGTTATGAATGAGAAAAGTAATAGCCATCGATTCCCGACCGAACTGAACGTTTTGATGTTTGAACGGAGTTTCTGCGATGTTCAATGCGGGAGAAGAAGCGCGGCAAAATAAGTCGGCGGAATAATAAACTTTTCGTGCGTAGAAGAACAGTTAGTTGGAATGCTGTGAACAGCATTCCCACTAAATTACACATACTGTAATCTGCATTGATGATGATGGCAGAATGGGAAAAATGGGAAAACCTACTATTCCTCGCTTCAGAGCAGCAAGTTAAAGATTTTTTGCCCCATTACTAGCCTTGAAGTAATGGAATTAAGATGCCTTTGTCATGTTACAAAAATGTTTACACTAGCAGGTAACACATAATATATAATAACTAATGCTGTCAAAATTATTGCGTTAACGGCGGTAATTAATTTTTTGAATTAATTGCGTTAAAATATTTAACGCATTTAACGCATGCGCAGAATGGCCCGCCCCATACATCCCACCAGTGGCAGCGCCAGGGTATGGCTGGGGTAGGCTACAGCCATACCAAGAAATGGCTTAGCCCCACAATGAAAAATGATGTTAAAGTAAGCAAAATAAAGTCCGCCAATTCGCGCGGAATAAATTGCGCAGACAGCAGTTAGTAAGATTGATTTCAGTAGCCACTCGTCTGGAAATACCGAAGACTAGAAACGGTTTTGAAAACTTTTGTCACGTAGTGATCGTCTTCTCAATAGAACATCTTTGATAATGTCTTCTGGCCAATCAGAATCAAGATAACGGCGTGGTGTTGTTGCAGGAAGTCCCGACGGAGAATACTTTTGCTGTAGTACATCTCTATATACATCGATACAACATTACGTGTTGATAGAAATCAACACGTAATGAAATAAGACCCCACGGTTTGATGATTGATAGGTGTGTGGGCTGTCTTTCATTTTGACACACAGAAAAATGTTATAATAAACATACATACTGTTACATACTGTATGTTAAATGGATATATCCGCCTTATTTCATTTATCTTTCCATTCCCACAACAATATACATAAAGAAATGGCATATTTTGGAC
>NW_011338626.1:0-15579 GCF_000735185.1 Notothenia coriiceps
AATATTTAATATAAATACCTTGTGTGTGTGTGTGTGTGTGTGTGTGTGTGTGTATAGCTATTGCTTTATCTGATTAATGTTATTTTCATATGAAAGTCCATGATTATAAGTATGCAGTATCATAGCTACATCTTTGATGTTTATAAAAAAACAAAACGTTTGAAAATTGGTTGAAAATTGAGCAAGCTATGGTTATTTAAATAATAAACCATAATGTTATGAATGAGAGAACTGCCTGTGGCAACGTCGGTCTCCATTGGCCAGCAGCGCGGGTGAGTCATCTAGTGTTTATATATATCTATGGTTTGACCAAATTGTTTGTCATGTGGACTTTTTTACTTCCTGTTAAAGTTACTTCCTGGAAAAAGTTTCATTGGTGAAAAGCTTCACAGGTAGGCGGGACTAAAATCTCCAACCAGTCAAACCATGGGACCAAAAAGTCCAGCCAATCACACCATTACATACATCTTTAAACTGTCTCCCACTGCTAACCCATTGGTTGATTCACCCTTAAATCATGTTATCACACAAACATCACTAAGCAAGTTAGAATATAGTTTCATGAGGCCCTTGAAGAGTACTTGCAGAAACAGGTGAGTGCTTCCCTAAACAAATGATAAGAAAAGCCAAACAATAATAGATCACAGTAGATCTAGAGTTTTTAAAATGTGTATTTGATCTATGTCTGAAATGTGTTATTTCAGCCTAGCTGAAGTAAAAGAGCCAGGTTCTTATGTTAGTGTTTGCAGGCAAACTTAGAAATTAAACCTATGTATTATATAAATCTATTAATCATCTTAAATCAAAATCATTATTTTTGCAACATCTATCCTATTTTCCTAAGTTTTATATAATTAATGTTATAAGGCAGTAGCGTGAGAGCTTCTAAAAGTGTCAGACTTTGAATTCCCAAGATGTGTTATTTTCCAGAAGTACAGATATAGGCAGATATCAATGTACATTGAAAAATGTCCTTAAACTTGGCACCATACATGACCCTTATTAAGCAGAAACAATAATTGATAGCTGTAGACATATTTATTTAGAACATCTAATTAAAATACAATCATTAGTTGAATTACAGCACAGATAATTCGATCATGTGGCTCAAATTCAGTTCTTAAATATGTTGCTACAAGTGTAAGCCATTTTTACATCCCACACCATTTATTTCATATTTCCAAGGCCTGCATATTTTCCCATAGCTGGTGGTAGAAAATTACTCCTGTTTTATGTCAAGTTTTTTCTCACTGCTAGAAATATTCACCAACTGAAGAAGGTCAATGTGGGATTATGTTTGACTTTCACAGGCCGTTTCCATAAATAAATACTGTTCTGAATTTATCTGGTTGAATATTATCCAATACATTATGTCAGGTTTAAACAATTAAGCAGAGCTATGCGTTCTCTGCAGTGGGAGCCAGTTTTCTCCACATTGTTTTCACTGATTTCAGCGTTTTGTCCACTTGGATTTCTGAAATTCCAGTAGATGGTGTAACTAAAAACGATTGGTGAGAGTTGTTTTCCTCTTCTCCATTGGACAACCAATTATTTTAACCGCTTCACTTTTCATGAGGATTTGATACTGCTTCTATATCTAAATATCTAAAGCTAAATTACGGTTATCGTCTTAAAATGCCTACTAACAGCAGTGTCAGATTCCCTTTGTTTCTCAATATAGTCTCAGTGTTAGCTTTTAGAAAGAATATAAGACTCCATCCAGCAAATTGAGTTAAGGAGGCTTAAAAAAACAAAGGCTTGTCTAATAGGGGGACAGCACTTTAGAACTCTGTTACACAATGTCATTAGCTAAGTTACTCTTTAGTGTCAGAAAGACACCTCCAGCACTACTTATGGAGACTTTCCTGAATAAAGACAGTGAAGCGCATCTCTGTTTTCATGCCTACAATGTATTCACAGAAATGTTTTTAAATATTATCAGCAGAATAGACAGTCAAGGTGAACATAAACAATGATTCGAAATAAACAAAAGGCTCAATCTTTTAAAACGGACTAAGCCAAGGGAACACAGATCAGAAGTTTGTGCAATAAATTACCTTACATCTGTACATCATAATGTTTGGTTATATTTTATTTTATAGTTTCCCTTTTTCCTGCCGTCCAAAATAAATGTTGCCTCTGAATGTCAGATATGTCTCGCTTGTCAGCATTAGATCTCTATCATCTTTTATCTTTGACCCAGATCCAATGTAGGAATGTGGTTTTTACTAGTGGAGACATGGATATGTAAACTCCCTGCACTATGGGGTCAGAGGTCATTACACATTCCAAAGGAAGCCCTTTTTTAAAGTCATAATAGTGACACAAGAAATACATTCAAAGAGAATTTACGAGTGATGGTTTTATTTCTTATTTTTATGCCGAATAAATTGACTACTTATGAAACATTGGAAAATACTGATTTTATAGTTTGTGGAACCAAATTATTTATGAGGTTTGGTGGTTTGGTAAATTGTTCTTGTACAAATATGGTTGATTTCAAACAAATTAAATGAAAATTCCAATTTCTCTGACAAAAAATAATAACAAAGTGAATAGAAAAAGTCGACATGTTTTAGTTGCTTTCCTTCTAAAGCCATTATCTTCTTTGTTATCTTGATATTTTTGATCTACAATTGCAACTTATGTTCATAGATTGTTTATGTTTGCACCACCAGATACCAAAGAAAATGACTTGTAATGTGAAAAATTACCTGGCAATAAACTTGATTCTGATAGTTTTCACCCACAGGTTTTCTTCCAGTCTTTGATTTTCCAACAAATATTCTCAGGTTCACTGACACAGCCACTCAGGCAGCCATGACAGCATCTGTCAACTTGCATCTCAGGACCTTTGAACCTCACAACCAAAATAAAGCTTTGCTCCTGCTACGGATGGTCACCTATTCTGTCACTGACGGGGACACGTGCTGACGGGGGTGGTGACCTGTGGTGATTGTCCTGTTGCATGTAGAGAGTTGTCTTTGTTTTTGTTGTTCTCTATTCTGAAAGTGTGATGAATCAACCTTTTCAAAGCCATGGTTTACTCACTTTAAAAACACAACCCCACTGGAAGCTGCTCAGTCCAGCAGACAGGGATTTCGTACGGTCAAGGGCACCTCAGCGCTGCCCAGTCCCTTTTCCTGCCCAGATTTATCCTGCCAATTTGAGGATTAATCCTGTGACCTTCCAACTATAAGCATTTTAAATCTATGTGAGGACAGTGTCGGTTCGTGTTTGTAATAGATAGGGCTAAAAAAGCATGGCTAACTTATTATTCTATGTACAAAATTCTCTATCAATATCCACATCTAGCATAATATTCAATCGCTTTGGTAGATGTTCATCACTTATTCGTAATGCTAACACTTTCAAATATGAAAGCGTGGAACCTGATGTCTTTTTTGTTTTGACTTCTCTTGATTGTACATCCCCTGCCAACATCGCTTACAGGTTCATTCATGGACATTAATTAAATGCTGTACCTTTAATACCTGTTACTGTTCAGCTTGTCAGCACGTTGAAGCAGTTAGGAATAAATAAAAGAACAAAGCCGGCCTTGATTGGGGAAGATGAACGGTTCCTTAAACTCCACAAAGCATTACTTTGGCTCACAATTTGCTGTAGATGGGAGCCATGGCTAAAGAGTGAAACAAATGTCAGCTTTGGTCATTGTGAAACATCAAAATATTTGTGCTTGTATGCATGTGTAAACATCTGATGAAAACTGCCACACTTTCCACCATTGCTCTGGTAATTTTGCAGGACTTTGTGGAACAATACAACATTCAGTAGGGCAAGCTGCACCATGCCGTGTGTATCCGTGGGTGGTCTGTGAGATTTTTACACTTTGATTATGCTTAGGGGTGAGGCTGGTTGCTGGTTTGATGACTGGCGGTGAATAAAGTGTGTCAGCATTATATACCAAGGTAGGTACTTGTAATCCGTAGCACCAAGTTTGCTCGGTGCAGCTTTGGAAAGAACTGTGCTCATTTGTTAGAATTTGTGGTGCAGATCCGGTGAATAGCATATGTAATATAGTGAATTCATCAATTTCAACACCCTTAGTAATGATAGCACATTTGCAAATTGTTCTGCTAAATGATTCCTAAGTTGAATGTTGCTTTTCAATTGCTTGCTTATTCACTTAGTCTGTAATGCTCTATCTCACATTTGATTGACTTTGGAAAACTTGGCCTTTTTAATACTTTGCCTGACCAACATTGGAATGGGGAAACGTCAGGGTCTCAGTTGAAATGACTGTTGTAGCCACTGTCAAAGCCCACACACTGTTAATGTGCATGATCTGTATTACAGACAGGCAATCATTTCTGCATCATTTTTCTGGGAGGCCCATCATAAGAATCAGTACTTAAAGAGTGTACCAAATGTCCATCAAGAACGATTTTAATCGGATGTTGATTTAATATGTTTTAAACATTTTTATTAAATTATTGTAAAAAAATCAGAGGTGAAATGTCAGCTTTTGTTGAATTCCCATTCTGAATATGGAATTCAGAATTTGAGTTCCATTGAATACCCATGGCAGCCCATTTCATTGACTTATCTACAGTATAGCAACATTGACAGGTTTTATGAATTCAACGTGACCCAGCAAGAGTATGAACACTCACTGGAGCCTGCAGCTAAATGGGAACTTTAGTTATTTTCCTCATCTACTTGCCAGCTGGTCCAGTCCTGCTCCACAGTATGGACACTGGTGGGTTGTGTGGGTCAGTGTCTCTTGGCCAGACGTCAGTGGAATCCTGCCACCAGTATACAGACATGCAAATGTTGGAGTGCAAGAGAGAGACACACTTTCCTATGGGTTTGGCAGTGTAAAAATGAGCATCTGTGCTGAACAGAAAGTGAGAATGACAGTGCTACTGAAACTGGCATCACATTATATCGTAAATTCTAGCAAAATTCAAGCAAAGTTTCTAGAGATGCAGGCTTTTAATGAGAATGATTGGGACTGCACATCCTACACATGTATTTTTTCTGTTTCAAAACGCCCCTTCAAACTGGATTTACAGTCTTTTTCCCTGCCAACATGAAGGCAGTTATTATAACCAGCCTGCTTACACAATACAGAGGTGGTGAACCTTAGCAGGCTCTCACCCCTGCAGAGTGTCATAAGACTAGCCACTTTGTTTTTAGGTTACACCCCTCCAGAGACGCTCTTTCTGCCCCAGTGATCACATACAGCTGACTACCAATAATTAGAGCAATTCTTCAGCCCTTCATTTTCATCTTGGACTCTGAAACCCAGAGAGAGGGCTGCTGTGTTTGCAAGTTGCCATTATTGCCTCTGTACCTATAATGTAAGGGGATACCTTTTTAAAAAGAAAGTGTGTGTATATTGCAGTAAATCGTATTGTATTCTTTTATGAAATTAGAGGAAAATACAGCATAAAATCATAATGACTCATTTAGAGAAATGTTTGACCTAAACCATCAATTCTGCTTTTGTTGTAATCAAAGAACTTCACGCACTATAAGCTTAACCGGTGTTTTGATAGTACACTTGCTGCTGAAAAATAATGTGCAACGGATGTGATTAATAGCCCTAAATAAGACTTGGACAGCAACAGGTCAAATGTATGATTACCACTATAAATCAGATTAATCAGGAATAGCTTCATCCAGTATTGTGTCCCAATGTGAACTATCACTGCTCCTATAGGGTCAGGACAGGACCTCCCACAATGCAACACTTCTTGAGGCCAGCTGATGTAGAGCCATGCCATGACAATATCTTCACTAATCAGTGGACATTAGGAAGAATAATCCTTGAGTTCGCTCAGCCATGTCCAATATATTATCTAGTTCAGTGAGAGCTATTTGAAAAGGGAGGGCTGAGGCAGAGCAGTAACGTGTTCCAAGTGCAACTTTCCACTGGATTGCTGGATTGCTGGTGGACCTACTGAACCAACAATCTGCTGTTTTGTGCTAAATTACTGAAATTGGTATGCTACTTAGTGCTTAAAAGAAGCAGAACGTGTGGCAGTCTGTTTTCCGTCAGTCATGTACCGTATAATTGGTAGTCGGGAGTAATTTGCATGACCTATATATTGGTCATTAATCTGAAGGAAAACTGTTATGTTTTACAGATTCACAAATAACAAAAATGAGGGGGGAACTGTCCTATCCCACGTTATGTATATCTTTCTTTCTGGTAGAATGTGTTCAAGTAGTCCGGTTTGGCTGCGGTCGCACTGCTAAATTCAAACCTTACGTAGTGCCTTACCGATACCGATGACAGTACATGCTGTGTATCCCTGCATGTGCTTGCTACAGATGTGGAGATAGATTCTTCATTATGTCAAGATTATTATACAAAAATGATAGTTAATAGCACTTAATTCTTGTTTTTAATCCAGATGTCATTTTTTATTTGGTGGTTTTCTGGCTTTAGCAAGTAATTATTTTCGTAATCATTTGGTGCCACAATTATTCAGTCAATATGAGTCCTTGTGTTCCCAACAGAGCTGATCCCTGTTTAGAACAGTGCTCAGTTTGCCAAATCAGAAATAAAGGGTTGAAATTAAGTCTGCCACTTCCAACGAGCAACGTTGGCACTAACCAACCAAACTGGCACTTTTAACACTGCTCTTGTTTTGCTTCCCTTTTTCTTGAGTCATCTTAGAAGAGTTCATGTTTCATTTTGTATAAATGTTGCACATTACTCTGTATCTTATCTGCTGGTATCTTTGTAAAAGTTGTATTGAATTATCTTTTATCCAACTCAAATCAATAAAATAATAATATTACACCCCTAAATATTATATTTTTTGAAATGTTCTGTTGTGCTGTTCTTAAATGTTAGTTTACATTATTTGCTTATTAAACTACAATAAAATAAATATTAGTCTTCCAAATATAAAGTAAGATTTATAAATGGGTAACTGGGAATAGGTCCAACAGTGGCCAAAAGCTTGACTTCAGCACCATCTGCAAATATGTAGGGGAAACAGTTGTTTCATTCTGAGCTGATACATCCAAGGTGTATGGGTTACAGTGGATAAGGTTGGGACAATAGCAGTAAATGCCTCAGTATTCTTCGACAGCAGTACAGAATTTGTGCAAAGCATGACTAAACCTTCAATCATCAAACTGGCTGGCAACCTCTGTTCCCCCCTGCTCCACACTCACCTTCATCTTCCTCTCCCACCTCCCTTCACTCTTGCTCCCTGTCAGCTCCCATCAGCCTCCCCTCTGTGATGCTCACAGAGGAATTTTACAGCTGCTGTCAGATTACTATTCACATGCACACATGTAAGGACCCAAACACACACGCACAGCACACGCATACATGCATGTACAGCTTCACACCAACGCGCACCAAGAATCATGTGCACATAAATCACATAAGAGAGCGTGCACACAACCCACATATGCTCACCACAAGTGTACACTCTCGTGCACTCTCACACACGTGTTGCCCTGATGACAGTCTTAGACAGCTAATTAAATTACACCATGGAGTGAAAAGTACTTGGAGAGACTAAAGAAGAAGGAAACTTTAAGACCCACATTGTGGGACTAAAGGGAAAGTTTGAGATTTTGGAAAAAAAACACTTTCTAAAAACGTTCTTCTAAAAAATCCTGTATCACGTTGTATCATCACAGTATTTTTTGTCTTGAGCCAGAGACATTAGGAATGTTTTTAAACTACAACATTTTTTTTTAAGATGCTGATATGGTTAAATTGTGTTACCTTTGGTCAGACTTTGTACTAAGCTAAGTAACCCAGCTACCGCAATGGCTTCAAGTTTGATGTAATGTGACCGTGATATCAATCTAATTCTTTGCTTAAAGCGAATAAAGTATATCCCAAAATTGTTTCATTAAAATCCCTTTCTTTAACTACAGCAGACACAAAGTTGCAGATATATATGACAGATTAAATGTGTTTAGCACATTTATTCCTTTTTTAGACCAGTATACTGATGAAAACTCCTGACGCGAACATAGAACTTTGAAGGTTTTCTGATGTAAACTTTAGGTGCCTGGAAAATTAAAAGAGCTTCCTTTTTGTGCCAGCTCTTTGCATTTGTACATACTCAGATGATATTGAAGACAGGTAGTCAGGAAAATAGACATGCTAAAAGAGAGACAGGCAGGCAGACAGACAACCAAGCAGTCACCCAGACTGAGAGGCATACGGGAGCTCTGGGGTTCAGAGGTCAAACCGGCTCAGGTCATACTTCTGAAAATCTATAGGCCTACATCATTTTATTGTCTTTATTTCTTAATCTGCTCGCACCCCCCAATGAGCATTCAACAGTCACACTGTCTGACAACACAACCCTGTCTTACTGTTTCAAAATGCAACTCTTTGAAAACATTCTGATCTTTGTACATGTGCATTTGTTGAACACTTACGGACATATGTGGGCAATATATTTTCAGGTGCAGTATGGGTGTTGTATTGCTGTGTGTGGTGTGCACACATGTCTGCGTGTACAACGGTGTGTGTGTATCGATGTAAGAGGAGGAGGAGCGATAAACCTCTAGCAGCAGCTGACACTGTAAAGACTTCCTGAGCCTCTAAACATATGGTAGGAATTGTCTTCATGATGGCATTATATCACAAAATAAATCCAGAATTTGCACACTTAGGGAGAAATTTGGAAGTCAGTTTTGTATATGTATCAGTTTAGAGCAAAAGACTCCCAGGATGTCTATGTTCTTCTTATTTTATTTTGCCTACCTCTTATCTTTTGGGAGTTGCAATCAGGGGAAGTCGGTCATTTTGGTTTTGACACTGCGGCATTGTCTCGTTTATTCCCTTCTTATTTTTCAAAGCAAAAACATCCTTCACGTGTGACATTATCACTGATCTAACATGACAGAGCATTTGGAAAATGCATCAAACACCTCGAACAAACCCTCAGGACAAAGCGCCATAGAGAAAGTCCTGTCCTGCTTTTTCACTAACTAATTTATCATAAGGGTCTTCTCTCATCACTTTCTCTAAGATGCTGACACATGACAGGGGTTTTCTATCCTTATCGAAGGCTAAATGCCATGCATGTTGGAGCCCTGAATCTATCACTCATCGAACGCTCAAATTTAATTAAATTTTTTATATTTATCTTAAGATAAAGACATATGACCCCATCCTCTGCCTGATTCAGCTTTGTCGAAAAGAAAATACATTGCAGACTGACACTTGCAGAACAGAGTCTGGGTGGAACCTCATAGACCAGCTTGCACCTTCACTCTGATCCACATATTCTGACTCTGGGCCAAAAAGATCCCACAGTAAACCGTCACACATTTATTTCTCCCGCAGCACAGCAGAACCCTCATCTGGTTTTCTTTTGGGGAGGATGAAACGCTCCAGAATCTGAACAAGCGCTCCCGATTCTTTGGCTCCCACACTCCGAAGCACTTCCATGAATGATTGTTTGGAGTTTAGAAATGTTGGCACGCTGCCTATCAGTGCAGCTGCGGAATACAGGAGAGATGGGAGAGTGACGAGCGGATTAAACGGGGTCAAAGGTCACATTTCAGACATAATCCATCCCAAATTACTGATTACCTGCTTTTGGGGTGTAATGTCCAGATCACATTTGGGTAACAAAACCCAGACTGCTGAATTCAAATAAATATTTGTCTTTCTTTTGTACATTTTCTTTGAGATGCATCATCAATTAAAAACTACATGATGTGGAACAGACATAACAAACACTTGTTATTGCAGCCTCCCACATAAGAGGGGAATTACTTATTTGCACTGGAAGTAGAAAGAACACTGTGCCTGTTATCTTCTTTTTATCACACACTGATTGTTCCTCTCACACACGTCCTCCTGCAACCCGATCGATGGACACAAACCCCATCTCTCAGCACAGGTGTCAAATGTGATTGGCTACAGGCTGTACTTACCACACCCCCACACCCACACACCCCTCCTCAAAACACACACCGTGTACTCAGCGTGCTCACTTGGCAGGCTCTCCCGGGGGGAACACATTGGGACTCAGTGCGACTTTCATAGAAGTGTACTATTGCCAAGACGAGCCTATTTAAGCTTTAATCACATGATTTCACTGGGAGTCAAAATGGTTTTCCGGGGGTCGCTGGGTAGGGAGAGAAAACGAGAGAGGGAAGCAGAGTGAGCGTGTGTGTTAAAGGGAGAGGGGTAGATAGACTTTGGATACTGCTCGGACTGTCTGAGTGAAGAAAAAAAAATGACTTGCCGGGAGAGAGGACGTGAGTTTAAGCTCCATGTGCTGCATCGGAATACTGCGCTTGGAAATGAATGGAAACCAATGTGGCACAAGTGAAGAAATCTGCATCTGAAACTCGTTGGTGCCTCATTCAGGAGAATTTCTGCAGAGCTGCTGCGTCTGCTGTTGGATTTCTTTATTGAAACTCATTTTCAACTGCTGGCAAGTGGCCGTCTGATTTATCATTTGTTGCGTAAAGGTGCGCAAAGATGGCTTTCCTGCGGATTTGTGCAGTGTGGAGAACCTGTGTGCGCCCGTCGCTCGTTTTCCATCTCTTCTGCTTTTTCACTCTGAGCAAAGTAAGTCCGTTGTATATTATCTCAGCTGCGCTTGTAGGCACATGCATGAGCAGCTCATAAAGTTGTCAACACTTCAAATGACAGAGAGCTTTGTACATTTTCCATGATATTTTGCAGTGTACACAGACCAAATCTTATTTACATTTCCGCCTTTACAGAGCGTGCTTTTGAAAAATGGTGCTGACAAGGTTGAATCTCCTCAAGAAGCGTATGCCCTGCTCCTCTCTCTCAATTTACCTCAACATACAGGTAAGTTGGACAAAACGTCTTGATGATTTCATTTGTGTTTCTGTGACTGCGAAGTTCTGTTGTTAGTGCGGGAGTGCTGTTTGATCCTCTGGTTCATGTTTTGCTTTTCGATGCCTAAAAGTAAGGTCATCCACCGCATCTCTCTAACTGCCAGCAGCATCAAACAGAACTCACCTGCGCTGTGCATTCCCTCTCTTCACCGCAGGGGGGCGACCTGCACCCTGAATCAGAGACACCAGTGTGCTGCAGCAGTCGAGCTCAAACGGATCCGAAAAAAAAGAGCAGTGTATTTTTGCTATTGCTAATTTCCCAAATTACTTTAAATGATCAATATGTGCCATGAATGTCATTTGCTGAAAAGCACAATTAAATGGATTGCTCATTTAGGTGTCCTCTGGGGGAGTCACTAAAGCCTTCAATGAAACCCTGAAAAATGCTGCTTA
Source organism: Notothenia coriiceps (assembly GCF_000735185.1). Lineage (NCBI taxonomy): Eukaryota > Metazoa > Chordata > Actinopteri > Perciformes > Nototheniidae > Notothenia > Notothenia coriiceps. The sequence goes on from NW_011338626.1 coordinate 11,233, forward strand.
GTTTTCTTGTGTGTATGTATTTGACAATTTATTTTAAAAACAGACTAACATGGATTGGAACAACGCTGTCCATGTATAATTAAAAAACAAACATCAAGGAAAACACAAGAGAGTCACAGGCCTTGTTGTTTGCATGCAGGTACCTGCACCTGGACACAGTACATGTCCACAGCAGCATAGAAAAACAGAAAAAAAACATAATACACAAAAAACGATTCACATATGGCCTCAACAAGCATTATTTTGAAACTAGTTCACACTTTTATTATACCATAATTAGTCTATTAAATGCTGCATACAATCCTGCTTACACATTGCTCTCTACAGGGATACCTTATTCATAAGCCGATGTTTCAGTTATGCATTGAGCCTGTTTAATGCTATTGGGTAAACATATGCCATCTTTAGGCACCTTACCAGTGTCCGATGTGCTATACTGGACCTGGAGTTGTGCCTTAGAGCTTCTCTGAACTGCTGGAAGCAGTTTAATAAGTCATTTAGGGCTACCCCATTTACAACAGAGATTTAGTCGTATCACTCGAAAATTCAATTCAGTAATGAGTGCAAGCAGTGAATGCAAGTCTTCCATCTGTTCTTTGTTTTGTGGATCTAACCCCATGTGGTGTGCTGAGTCAGCAACTGCTTTAGCTGTGCATTCTCCTTCAGATCCTTTGTTTTTTTGTTGTTGTTTTGTCAGTTACCATGAAAAGCAGACACACAAACATATAAACAAACCATCAAAACTCCTTTCAACGGGCACATGTGCTGATGATCTGAAACAGAAGTGAGGGGAAGCCCTTACTTCTGTTTCAGATCATCTCACCGCTTGCACAACTATTACTCAGTGTTGATTTGTTTAACATTCATTCAACTATGTTAGAGCGGCTGGGGAAATAGTTCCCATGTTCAATCTTTTGTTACGTTTAAGTCAATGCACCCATTGGTTAGACCCTCTATCAGTACTAATGGCACTCAAGAGCCACTAAACCAACAGACTAATCACCACAAGATCTTGTCTCAGTCCATCAGACAAGGTGTGTGTGTGTGTGTGTGTGTGTGTGTGTGTGTGCGTGCGTGCGTGCGTGCGTGCGTGCGTGCGTGCGTGCGTGCGTGCGTGCGTGCGTGCGTGCGTGCGTGCGTGCGTGCGTGCGTGCGTATATGGTCTGTTCCCGCAGAATCTGTGTTTGTATACTGCCAGACATGGTTCACTGCAGCTGGTTTTTGAGTTAGGGCGGAACAAACACAGTGGAGGTGTAAATGTGTGAGTGAGTGTTGGGGGTAGATGGACAAAACAACAAAGATTGAAGAAGATAGAAGACCATTTTCTGGTTTTGGCTAAGTGCTTTGGTGTCTGCACAGAAAATGCTTGAGACTTGAAGTATGTGTTTGCTCTTTGCAGTCCTGTAACTCTTTGGGTAGACCTTGGTTGTAGCACTTCAAGGGTCGGAGGTTAGCTTCCCACTGTGACCACCCAGGCAAAAATGTATGCAGTCTTGATAATGCAAGGTGCTCTAAATAAAAGCACCCACCAATACATACATGTCATGCTGCCTTTAAGGTATATTTTCCCCACAACATGGTCATTTGGATATCAACTACAAACCCAGTATTACCTTGAATTCTTAAAGAAATATTTCTCCATTGCCTCTAGGTGTAGAGAATCAAAAAGTAAATGGTGGTCATAATTCAGAACAGCAAAACTATAACAAAACACCCGCTACAAATTGCGCAGTACAACACGTGCAGTATAATTCCTAGTCACAATTATCCAGTGTATCCAGCACACTGCTAACTGCATCTCAAACATGCATGCAACACAGGATGAGTAATTGATAAACACATGGTCATTCTGTGGTAGGGGTATTCCTTTAAGCAAGCCTCAAGAAGCACCAAATAGCCAAGTTCAAACCTCAGGCATTCACACTGCCAGTGATGACACACTGTCTGTCACCCTGCATGTTTCTACCACTGCCAAAACATGTCTGTCTCTGCGCTATATATACTCATTATTCAGGCTGTACAGTAACTGAGACTGGCTCTTGTTGACTGTAAGTCCAAGGTTGCTGTTATTTCTGTTCACTTTAAGCTGATAAAGTGTGCACATATCATTTTCCCATGGCAAGACTCAACACATTTGCAAGAGCCATTACAATGTTGTCACTAAATCAACAATGACACTATTTTTATTTGTTTGCCTGGTGGTTACTTATAGACCCAAAGGGTATCAAGCGCATTAGGTTTCAAAGGGTGTGTGATGACTCACAGACATTCTCTATCACCACTAATATATCCCACTACAGTAGCACAATTTACTATGGAACAGGAACACCCTCTAAAGGTATAAAGCATCACTTAACATATTCAAATGTTTTCCTAAATTTCGTTGCAAATCATTTTGTCCATGCAACGGGCATGACATCTGAAACCCTGCAATATATCCAAAGTCATGCTTCTTTCCTCATAGGGGATTGGCTTGCTTTAGAAGGTGACAAACTTGGACAAGAGCAATGTCTGTCATGATTTCCACTTGAAAATCAAGTTCAGTGCAGCTGAAGGAGTCACCTTCTCTTTTGTTTTGACCTTTGGAGGATATCCAGTTTCTGTGGCCACAGCGGCATTAGACATTTAACTTGTCTGCAGTGACCTGCCACCATCTCCATTTATGACCAGCAGTTATTCAGCCTGAGCTGTAGTAAAAATCTCTAGTAAAACACTATAGGTCAAACATGATTCACTCTCCACTGAAGTGTTGGAATTGTCTAAAACCCTTCCTTTTCTTGTAACTCTCTCTTGACCCTGTCGACAAAAGTATATGAGGCAGGTCAAGGAAACTTTACAAACTAAAAAGGTTTTAATTTTGAATCAGTCATGCAACCAAGGTAGCAGCTGACACAGCATGCACTATGCACAGTAAAAGATATTTACATGTCAAATTAGCTAGGAATGACCAGAAGGACAATGTATTTCATGTTTGCCACAACAAGTCCTCAAACTCATATGACCAAATAGGTCGATTGTTCAAGCCCTTATTACGACCTATAATCACGTTTTAAAGTTTCCGACCTCTAGTGCTCCCGTTGAATGCAAACGCTACGGAGGGTCGTATATTCACAATTATAAAACGGACAAGTCATATCAAGCAATCTGATTGGTTCTTAGCCGTGATATATTGAGCGTATACCACGGGTAGAATTGTAGTTATTTTTCACAACAACTCAGTATCCCTCCGAGTCTGAGAAAAGCTACAACCGTTTCAACTGTTACATTACGTCCGTTACGAAACTAACTAACTAACAAAGCTTAAGATGGAAACATGTAAGGGATAATGTGCAGCAAGGACTTATTGACCGTTGTTAAAGGACACTCACATCTGCAGAAAGAAGTCTTGTTGATTTAACTGTTGGGCTGAAAAGCAAACTGCATGCAGTTTGCAGTGCACAAACACAAAAGCATTGTGCGCAATTTAACCCAATCAATATTGTGTAATTAACAAGGATAAACTGATATTTTTTCTTGGATGAGTAATGCAGAAACTGTGTAATCATTTGACAGTGAGGGGAATACTTCCGGTTTTATTGTGAAAACTTAGAGAGCGGAAAAACTGTTTTCACGTTCTCCTGACGAGACCTCAAATCATCTTCGTAATATCTATCATTACATTGCATTTAGCTGACGCTTTTATCCAAAGCGACTTACAATAAGTGCATTCGACCAGGAAGATACAACCGTTGTATCTTCCTGGTCGAATGCACTTATTGTAAGTCGCTTTGGATAAAAGCGTCAGCTAAATGCAATGTAATGATAGATATTACGAAGATGATTTGAGNGTCGTGCCTTGGCAGTCTCAGAGGACATGGTTAAACCGTACACCCCAGCACGTGCACTCCGCTCTGCATCAGCCAAACAGCTCGCTGCACCCGCACTGCGAGGGGGACCCAAGTTCCCATCAGGAAAAACACGTGGGTTTGCTATCCTGGCTCCAAAATGGTGGAATGAGCTCCCCATTGAAATCAGGACAGCAGATAGCTTGCACATCTTCCGGCGCAGACTGAAAACTCATCTCTTTCGACTCCACTTCGAGAGATAGAATTACTAATAAAGAATTGCTAACAAAGCACTTATATACTAATAAAGGGCTGGCTTATCTAAAGCCAGTTGAGTAACACTTGAAATGTTTGGCTCTATGAAACCTGATGTACTTATATGATTCTGTTTTCTTCAAGTTTGTATCTTGTTGGTCGAATGCACTTATTGTAAGTCGCTTTGGATAAAAGCGTCAGCTAAATGCAAAGTAATGTAATTTAATGGTATGTGTTGGCAAACACTGACAATAACGCTGTGGCGAAC
>NW_011338626.1:15601-25995 GCF_000735185.1 Notothenia coriiceps
TAGGAAGGGCCAGATCCATTCACAGCATGGTACGCAAGTACCAGTGTCTTGAAGTGGATTCTAGCAGTTACCGGAAGCCAGTGAAGGGAGCGGAGGAGCGGCTCCTCCCGTAGATTTGCAGGTCCGGGGCAATCCCAGGACGCCAGAGTGGACCAATGTCATTATTGCCGAGAAGACGGTTATTTGAAGGAGCAGTGTCCGTTGCTGGAACCTTTCTGATTGGGTATAGGCAATATATTATGGCTTCTTTGTCGGCGTTTGTGGATGCGCCCTCATTGTCTCTCCTAGATGATTGCCACGAAGGACGCAGTTGGTCGAGATAGCAGAGCATTATGGAATTGCTGTTGTAGGGAGCAAGCTAAAACATGAGATTAAAGCTGTCATCTTTGTTTGAGCGGGGAGTGTTGGAGAAGAGTGAGTCTGGTGCGGCAGGGGTCGTGCCGGTAGTGGTTCAGACAGCTGGTTTGACATTCGAGCAGCAAAAGGAGCTTTTGGCCATGCAGTTTAATCAGGAGAAGTTGAGGTTGGAGCGATGGAGTACTCGAGTCCTGGACTCGGACTCGGACTCGAGTGCCGATTTTCGTGACTCGACTCGGACTCGCGTACTGATTGACGCGACTCGGATTTGGACTCGTGAATTCTCGTGCATGATGACTCGGACTCGAACACAGATAATGATGACTCGGACTCGACTCGGACACTCCTTGGGTGACTCGGACTTGGACTCAGACTCGAACACAGGTAATGATGACTCGGACTTGGACTCGAGCAAGTTTTCTCTGGAGTCTGATGTCCTCTGTCCTGGCGTGTGCATCCAAGTCCGAGTCATCATTACCTGTGTTCGAGTCTGAGTCCAAGTCCGANAAGGGATCAACATTAAATCTGGGAGGACAGAGATTACAAATATGCAACAGAATGTAAGCCTGTGTACAGATTTCTGTATTTCAAGTACAGTAGGAGTGTGTTTATTGGGATAAGTCAATCTTGCAGAAGCAGCACTCTATTGTTGAAGTGTTTTATGTTGCTATAATCATCACCACAACTGATTTTCCCTTTTTCATCATCACTTACTACCTCTGGCCTCTCTCCGCCAGCCCTTCAACCACAGATCAGGAAACCAGTGGAACGGAGTCCTTGGAAAATTAGGCACTGAAGAAAATGATGAACTCCAGGAATACAAGCCAAGACAGATGTGTAAGCTGTGACCACAGTGGCTGTGGAGTTTACAGCTTTCATCACAGAGTGTGGTTAGGAAAATACTGATGCATTTTTATGTTGTTTTTTTTATATTCATGGTCAACTTTGCATAATCTAAGTACGCATGACTTTAGAAGTGCAAGGATTTTATAACATGTCAAATAAAGGCTAACATGTGAAGAAGACTGCTGTTGACTTATATGCCTTTACCACAAGCTACAGGAGGGCAGTTGTTGTTTACAGGTGTTTCTGCATCAGATAATGACAATTTCCCACTGTGCAGAAGCTGGTATTTGACGGTCAGTTAATAAGCCTGAACAGTGGTGCAAAAATATATTTCGAGACATATTTACAGTTGCTAACACACTCTGTGGCCCAGTACTTATTGAGATGATTACGATCTTTTGGGCCCCTTAAAAAACAATAAAAAAACATATCGTGAAGTCCTGTCTCATCAGCAACCTACCAGCACTAGTTCTATTCTTTGTTGTTTCTCCATGACCATGTTGCAACCAATTCACAACTTGACAGTGATCTGCACTCATGGGATCCATTATTGACAGAAAAGGAGAAGAGAGGGGCCTGCTAATGCATTACCACCTTCTATTGTAGCTTTTTTTTCTGCAGGGAACTCCAGCCTGGATCGTTGGCTTCAATCACAAGTGACAACCTGTGCATGATCCTTTCATCCGAATAATACTTGTCCCGGCGTTGTGTAATCACAGGCAATTGTCATCATTTGGTTCAAAGTCACAATGAGGCCTGAACTGAGCTGCTGTCAACCTTGATGTTTGGGTGCTATGGGGGTGTTAAGCCATTAGTGTGGAAATGGGCGCAATGTGATACTTAAAAAAAAAAGGTTTTCTGGTGAGTTTGTTGGTGAACCTATCAGAAAAGAGTTAAAGCTTTTGGAAGAGGTGAATAACATTTTTTGTCATGAGGGGTTATTTTTGGTCAGCTCATTCCAAAAGGAGATGGGAAAGATAAAGAAGAGGAAATCCATGAAGGAAAGAAACAATCATAGAACCTACACTGCAGCACGTGGACTGGACTGTCTTGTTAGGATGTGTTATAGAAACTGTCATGTTCCGATATATATCAAAGGGGAGTCTGGAGTTGTCAGGGCCGTCTGGCTGACATTCAGTCTTCACAATAATTATGTATTTATTCTGAATAGGTTAAGAGCTGTTTTACTTACAGTAAGCCTATTTTCAATCACCATACTGCCATCTCCATTCTAACTTATGTGGTTGGAAATGTCCAAACGTGGCTTTGCTTCAGTGTTGTTTATATCTGCAGGCAGCACTGAATATACAGAGCAGTATGCAGACACGTGTATACATATGTACACGACTTGTCACATTTCCTCTTGTTTTCTCTCATATACTTCTATTGTCAGACGGAAAGAGTAATGCCTTTAATTGTGAATTGAATTATTTCTTTATATCTTTGTCCTGTGCCAAATAAAATCAATCCAGATGTGTCTGTTTAAATGTTTAACTTTTTTTCCGATTTATTTTGATGGCACACACCAGGAAACTTTTGCACATAAACCAGCCTGTCCTCCTCCAAAAAACGACCAAATAGGTCGATTGTTCAGCAGCTTATTACGACCTATAATCACGTTTTAAAGTTTAGCACCTCTAGTGGTCGTGTAAGAAACAACAATTTGCGGCCATTGCAAACGCTCCGGAGGGACGTATATTCACAAATAACCCTCTCTGGAAAATCCTATTGTAGAATAGTTTGGCTATTAAAATGCTTTTTGATTAGATTTCTAGCAAGAAGTGTATATTGTAATTTTAGAATCCACGTCCAGTGGATGTATAGGATCTATAGTTTGATAGATATTACGAAGATTATTTGAGGTCTCGCCAGGAGAACGTGTATGTCTTTCCCCCTATGTAAGGTTAGCGTCAACCCTCACGGGGTGAAAACAGTATTTCGGGTCTTGAAGTTTTCATAATAAAACCGGAAGTATTCCCCTCACTGTCAAATGATTTTACAGTGATATCTGCCGTACTCATCCACTAAAAAACATCAGTTTATCCTTGTTAATTACACAACATTGATTGGTTTAAATTGTGTACAATGCTTATGTGTTTTTAACCTTCGATTCGGAGAAGCAAACAGTTTTTGGGGAGTTTAGGATTTCCGAAGACACAACACTACCCAGAATCCTCAGCTATCGTTTGGGACTACAACATCCGCTTTGCTTGACAAACCCCGTGATTAGTCCTCAAGCTCTGTGATTGGATGTTGGAGTGGCAGTGCGCCAAGGTTACACAGAGCTTCAAACAGGTCTTTGAAATGGAATGAGACCACGGCAGACTATCCAAAACTGGATTCGAATGGTTCCAGCCCCAACTATTCTACAATTTAGGATTTTCCAGAGAGGGTTAATTGCCGCAAATTGTTTTTTTTTTACACGACCACTAGAGGTGCTAAACTTTGAAACGTGACTATAGGTCGTAATAAGCTGCTGAACAATCAACCTATTTGGTCGTATGAGTTGGAGGACTTGTTGAGATAATCATAACTGCTATGTTATTATTATTATGTCTTTATTGAACAAGGACCATGCATTACATGCATACATATGTACGTATGTATGTATATATACATATGCATACAATAATCTCAAAGAGAGAAATCTTGCTACATTATGGCTAGAAGCTCATTTCCATCTGCAGTCCCTGGGTAGTGTACTGCACTGTATGTACAAAATACCCCGCAGATAATCTTTTTAGGAAGTATTTAGCCTGTAAATTCTTTTACAGACTTTAAGCTTGGCGTCACACAAAACAACATGCATCCACTTCTTCCTCATACTATGTGTAAGCCACTCACTATGTTGGGAGATTAGGTCAACTACTGCCTTACCTAAATAGCCAAAGTCATCAGATTACACACTGCGCTCTACGAGGTGCAAATAGCAGTCATAAAATGCTGAAACACTACTTGGGAGGGCACAAACAGCTGGACTCTTTAGAGTCAGACGCATCCAGACAAGCAGCGACAGGAAAGAGGGGGTGGGTAGGAGAACGGAACTGAGGGGGGAAGTACTCAATGCATTACAAGGTGCACCTGACCGTGTGTAGTATACAGTTCTCACTTAGTTCTGTCCAAGCTGCTCTTGAAGACCAAACGAGACCATAAACCTACCGCTACTTTTTATCTTAAGATGTACCTTCGTCATCTATTGGCTAGCACATTACGCCAACTGGGCTTATATCAACTTAAAAACAACAGATGTTCCAAACTGACCTAAACCCTGTCTCTGAGACATGTGCACATAAATCATTCCCTAATGTACTTTGTCTGAATGAGAAAACCAAGAGCGATGCTTGCAAATGATAAAACATGTAAGAAATCCTTTAAGAATGTCTGCTTGAGCTTACTGTATGTTTAAAAAATGGAATATAGTAACCTGGCAAGACCACACTGCCTGCTTTTCAAAGCATCATCACATCAATAGACCATGCTCATATATTCTTGGAAATCCCAAAGGTGGGACGTGTGTGAAACATTCTATTATTACGACTACTACTAGGCCTGAGGCGAGAAACACACCCGTCCTTTTACAAGAGGAAAACACATGACCTCCTAGTGATTTGTAGTGGGAGGACATTTAGTATTACCCTTTGGTACAAAAGAGAGGTGCACATTAGAAGTATAAGTACAATTAGACTTGACAAACAGGTAGGCTATGTTAAGCTCTGAGATAATTAGGAGGATAAAATAGATAGATATACGGCTTGAGGTTGCTTAAAGCAAGCATGTAACTATTTACTGTATGTTAACTACTTTAGGTTAACAAGAAGAAGACACATTATTGCTGGTGGTGTTTTGTGCTAAGTGCAAATGTCAACATCCTCACAATGACAATTCTAACATGCAGGGGGTATAATGTTCACCATGTTAGTTTAGCTTGTCAGTGCCAACCTTTGCTAATTAGTGCTTAACACAACAGCTGAGGCAGATGTGAATGTCTCTAAGTATTTAGTCATAAAAAAAGTAGGAATAACAGATACATTGAAATACAGAAAGTTAGTAGATATTACATTTTGGGAACTGAAAATTGTGTACAAAAGTGTATGCCAATCCATAAGCTAGATGTTGAGATATTTCAGTCTTGACCAAATTTGTGAACGACAGACAATTTGACTGAGCATAGAGCCATACTGCTGATGCTAGCATGGCTGAAAACAAGCACACAATGTCATGTATTGAGAAAAAAAAAAGGTTTGTTGTGTGAGAGTCAAACAATGCCTTCATGGCTCTCTTCTCACCCCTCAACCCCCTCACCCCAATAAAATCCATACTAAAAAGGATTACGATTGGATTGTGCATCGACACAGAGAGGATTGCTTTATGATCTCCCCTTCCACATGTGTGTCACTTTGCAGAGTCGCAAACTATTTGGCAGGTGAACAGTCGGTGGGTTTGGCCTGCTTCTTTTATTCCACCAATTCCTTGCTCGTAAGTACGAGATTTTTATGGTTGAACTCCCTACTGTCATCAAAGTGGGGTTAACAACTATATGGGCTGCCAGAGGAGGGGAGTTCAAACGGCAACTTATACATACGCTTTACAACGTAACACTCACAAGGGGGTTTTCAGCACTTGCCACGGAGGGGACAATGACCCTCAAAGTGTTCAACTCTGTGTTTGTCTTACATCTCTTCTTTCTTTACCTTTTTTCTCTGTCTATTAACAAGCCAGAGACAAATAACAACATATAGACCTGGTGTATGAGTCAAATGCAAAAAAAGTAATTTAGAAAGCCATTTTTTGTAATAGGATGCATTATTAGCTAGAAGTTCCAATGTAATTAAAACAACATTGTCAAAGAGAGCATGTGTATTTACAATGTCTCAATCAGCTACTCTTCCTAATGAAAATACAGAATGGCTGATCAACACCAATGAATAGCAGTGGAGTAATTTTAGTTTTTGTTTGAGGAGACTTAATACAATGTAATCACACTCGACAAACAATATCATACAAAACACAATGACATTGTTATATGTATTACTAAAAAAAGGAACAGGATATTCTAAAGACCAAAACTGTCATCACACTGACTAACTTAATATCACTACCAAATTTGTACTTGGACAAGAAAATCAGTTGTCCATTAAGATTCTGCTATGTGATTCTAGATCAGGTTAAACTCTGAAAACAGAATTGCCCTATCAAGGAAATTATCTAAAACAATAATGGTTTGAATAATGGTGATTGAATGAACCCAATGTTAACGGTGTTGTGCTGAAATTGGTACTCTTGCTGATACAACTATTGATCTAAGCTCCAATGGTCAATATTTACCTGCCTTCTGTACTAGAGACTTGACCAAAGTGCAAGGTCTCCAATGGGGTACCACGTTTCGACCAATTGTCTGCATATAGTGAAAACTCATATTTCAGGTCTTTTTATGGAAATGTAAATTGGTTAAAAAGAAGTGGAACTCAGCACAGGATAACAGACATTTTGACACTTTAAAAAAAATAGTATTCCCATTGAGCCTAAAGACTGTTGTCTGCTGATCTCTGCAGTTCCCTGTTGCACATAGGAAAAAGGCCAAATCACTAATGCATTGACCCAGTCCATCCTAGCCTGTCTCAGTCGTGAGAATCACATTTATAGTCTGTGCAACCCCGGACCTTTTGGCTGAATCTTTTATTGGGATCTGGTCTGAAATACACACACACACACACACACACACACACACACACACACACACACACACACACACACACACACACACACACACACACACACACACACACACACACACACACAAGAAGCAGCAGCAGCAGCATCCCTGGAGATATGCTGTTCTCTGTCTACTTTTAGAGACTTAGATTATCAGACAGAGCAGCAGTCCTCTACAATGGAACTATAAACAGCAAGAAGGGCCAGAAATGTACTCTATTTCAATTTGGTCAAAATACGAATTTTTATTGTACAGCTATTGTTAGTTGAATGATTACATTTCTCCTGTAACGAGGGCCTCCAGATGCAAAGCTTCTATGGCCACTAGCTTGATTCTTCTCAAGAGTCCGTTTTCTTTTTTGATCAACTAATGAACTGCAACATCAAACATTACAGGAGTTGATCAACTTGCTGTCTACTTTCCTCACTCCAGCTATTAAGATCTAGTATGTGAATGCAAGACTGAGAGAATAAGGATGTATTTATCAAGCCCTTTGTTCTCTACTGCAGACTGCTAAAGAGGCTGGAATACCACTCGGGGTCCTACTGGTGTGGAACCGCTTCACTTAGGTTTACAATGCCAATCTAATGGCGCATTTCCACTACAGCGTTTTTGGTTGCGTTTCCACTAGGCGTAGTTCCGGCTAGCGGGTACTTTTTCTCAGTTTTCTGGCTCTCCAAAAACGAGGTTCTTTCCGGGCCAACAACCGGGCTGAGTATGCTGAACTAGTGAGAGAATCACTGAACATATTTCACCATGATTTAATTGTAATACACGTTTCAAAACGATGCCAAAGCTTTGACAAGTCTGCAGACAAGACGGCAGACGAAAACCTTTTAAAATGCGTGTTTTCTGAATGGAGATCGGCTAAGCTAACGTTGTATATGCTCCGACCGTCCACACTCACAACAACGGCCTATACAGACATAAATAAACCAGCGACTGTATTCGCCATGACACAGACAGTCTGTGGTTTGTACTTCTTTAACTTTTGTCTAGTTTCTGAACAGATATGAGGAGCTGTCAGCTAACGGCTGATGTTGGTTTTGTATTGAAGATGATGTCACGGCTCCGCCTACACTGCGTTACTATAGTTACTACCCCAGTTCCTAAACTGTAATGGAAACGCAGCATAAAGTGACCCTGGCCTACCAAGGCCTAACTATCCAGTACTAAGCCGTGCGAGGCCCTGCAGTGGAAATGCGCCATAACAGTAACATTAAATCCTTTATATTTATGTGGAAGAGGAGGACCACCAAAGTAATAAATGAAATTCAGCAAGTATTTTGCTAACCTAACGCCTCTTGTCTTTGCTTCACATTTAACAACGTATACTTTATCATATGAATAGATAATCTCAGCACCAATACATCTGCTCTACATCAGCATACTGTTGTGGAGCTTGTTTGTTGTTCTATATCATGCTGAAACATTAGTAATAGGTAAGCTTGCTACTATACTGCACCCCACCATTCCTAAAAAGTATATTCAGTCAGTGCAATAACAGTAGGCCTATACTGTGTGCAAAGTAAGAAAATGAACGACAACCAAAACATTGTTTTGGCATGCTTGGCATGGACGTGTTTTGGGAATTTTCCTGGCTAATTGACGCATGAACGTTATGCGTAATTCACAGACTTGACTTTTCCATTAATTAGTTATTCATTTGTTGATTTAGGCACAAATGCAACATACACTGAATGAGCTAGGACTAATGATTCACAGCAGTTTGGAGGAAGGAACAGCTGTGCATGACTTGTCAACATGGCCAGAGGGTTTTTAAGTCAATTGAAGTCAAGTACAAGTCGATTTTATGACCAGACAGACAATGCAGCGACTCAAATGCTGTGTGAAAAGCAGCCACACAGGATCTAACTTAGAAGACTGCTTGATAAATGTGTAAGGGTCAGAGGAAAGGACAGTGTATTACAAATGTAATCGTTTTTTAATCTGGAGTCACTGGCTGGCTGTAATCAGATGTTCTCCTCTCAAATTTCTTCCAACCAAAAGTCCCGATACATGTTAAATGTTGTTTTCAGTCACTAATTTAACTAGTCTCGACACTAATTCAGCATGACAAGAACACTAAAGCTGTGTTTATATTATCAATGGTCCCAGGATGAGCTATATTTCTTAACTTTTACTCCAAGGCACACTATTTATTCTAAGTCAGTATAAGTGCAATTTCAGAATGTTGCCAAAAAACATTAAAAAACAACAACTTTCAAATGATTTGACCCAGAAGTCCTTTTCACTGATGCAAACACTAACCAACCCCAATCAGACGCATTCATGCCACCCTTCTCATCCAGACCCACCCCCCTCAACCAGACTCTGTGCATGTTCAGACTCACCATTCCTGTGCATGTGGACAGTGCTACCGAGGAATTGACCCTTGACCTCAGCGACCCCTGGTAAAAGCAGAGGTCGTCCTGGTGGTAGGCCCTCAGGCTCTTGGTGCCGTTCTTTCCCAGGACCTGGATGGTGAAGCCAGGTGCAATCAAGCTCTCTGAGGCCTCTCTCAGCTCCATGTGGAAGTCCTGCCCCAAGCCACTCATCAGGAAATGGACCGTTTTGCTGCTGCCATCGGTGTTTGGTGAGCCTGCATCTGGGCTCAGGGACCTCCGCCTCCTCCGGCGCTGGTAGTGGGCAACTTCATGAGAGATGTAAACGCCTTGGTGGTTGACCTCATAGGGAGATACAATTTCATATTCTAGAAAAAAGATATAGAAAAAAATAAAATTAGGATATATAAGGCAAAATCCAGTCTTTAATATAATACAGGATTTTAATTATTATTTAATACTAATACAAGCGTCTTTGAGCATTAGAAAAAGCCCTATACAAATATTATGTATTATTATTATTACATTAAACTAATAGAGATGTGATTGGTTCAAACATTGGGAGCTATTGTTGAGAGAAAGTTATGATTTTGTGTGTATACATGTAAATGACAACTTGGCAAACCAGCCTGTCCTCCTAAAAAAAACGACCAAATAGGTCGATTGTTCAGCAGCTTATTACGACCCAGAGTCACGTTTTAAAGTGTCGCACCTCTAGTGGTCGTGTAAGAAACAACATGCTCCCGTTGATTGCAAACGCTCCGGAGGGTCGTTTATTCACAAATAACCCTCTCTGGAAAATCCTAAATTGTGGAATAGTTTGGCCATTAAAATGCTTTTTGATTAGTTTTCTAGCGAGAAGTGTATATTGCACTTTTAGAATTTACGTCCAGTGGATGTGTAGGATCTATAGTTTGATAGCTGACCCAGAAATCAGCGCAGGTTCTGGTCCAGGCTCTCGTTATCTCACGCCTAGTCTACCTGCATGTGCCATCCGACCTCTGCAGCTCATCCAGAATGCAGCGGCTCGTCTGGTCTTCAACCTTCCAAAATTCTCCCACACCACGCCGCTCCTCCGCTCTCTTCACTGGCTTCCGGTAACTGCTAGAATCCACTTCAAGACACTGGTACTT
>NW_011338626.1:26015-37547 GCF_000735185.1 Notothenia coriiceps
ACACACACACACACACACACACACACACACACACACACACACACACACACACACACACACACACACACACACACACACACGTATGCACACTCACTCTGGGCAAGCCACAGCCTCTGTGTCAGCCAAGGACCTCACACTCTACTCACAGTAAAAAAAAAAGGGTTATTCAATTAAACGTATTTTAGGGAAACTACTATTTCTGCCAAGAGCAGTTACAGTCCAAACACGCTGTGCCAGTTGACTATCAACACAGATGTGGTCTGTGTTTGGAGAGACAAAGAGAGAGGCAGAGAGCAAGAGAAAGTGTCTGAATCGGATGTTGTTGATGGAAGTTTATTCAAAATGGAATATGAAAATGTCTCTGTCTCTTTGGGACAGAGACAGAGAAAGAGAGTGAAGGTCAACTGAAAAAATATTTTGTCGAACCTTTTATTATTGGCTTTCACATAACTTTCCCCCTCAAATCTAAAGCATAAGGCTCTGGTACTTAAAGTGGGGCCCTACATAACAGCAGTTTCATAGTGTAAAAAGTATTTATAACGTTCAATCATTTAAGTTTTTTTTTACATAATAAATTATATTCAGATAATACTATAAATACTATTTTTTGTTTGATTTACAACCCATGAAAATGAAAGTAAGGCATACCTGAACCTTTAACTCATAAGCATATGCTTTGTTTACAAGAGAGATGCAACCTCCTTTCATCCTCACACCAACTCTTATTTAGATTTTGCTGAGATAGCGTCTGACCCTGAAGTTCAGCAAACCAGATGTTAAGCATGAAGAAACACTTCCATTAATTGAACCTCGCCATGGTTTAGGGGGGTCAGGTTTGCAGTGACCCTAGAGTAAATTCTTGACTAATTGCTGATAGAGAAATATTGGTATTTTATTGTTTGTTTGAAATATATGACTTCAGCTCTATAGGCTATTTTTTGAATAGTGGATTCTTGTTGTGTTGGACAACAGCCCTATACTCTACAAGTGACTTATAAATATTTTATGACACAAGTGTAGCTACTCGAATAAAGGCTGAGGGAAAAGGTATAAAAATGAGGGTCAAGAATTATACACTTTTGCAAAATAGAGCATGTTTTATTTTTCCCAAGGGTGCTGTAAAGCTAATAGCACTTTCTGTTTTGCCTCTAGTCAGGTTTGATCAGAACAAAGGATGCAGACTACTTCCTGAGACCCGTTTCCCGCAGCCTCATCCAGAGAGAGAACTTTACTGCACCCTCCAGTCACCAGCCACACATCCTCTACAAGAGTGATCAAACAGAGCACAGAGGTCATGACCCTCGGGTGCTACAGAAGAGATCCCCAGACTCAACTTATCACAAATCACACTTCGTCACCAAAAGATCCACAAACTCACAGACAGATCCCACCTACAACCCGGTCCATGATGATCAGCAAAGTGACATCAGTGACGGAGACCAAATGGAGCATCATCATCACAGTGACTACAGACATGGGGAGAAGAACAGGCAACACTTCTGCGGGAGACGGAAGAAATGTATGTAAGGGCAATTTCTTCTAATTCTATTCTAATCCACATGTTGCAACTGCCTTTCATGCATATATAAAGTAAACTTGCTGACAGAGTTTAAGTAATGCACATTTCTTAAGCTTTTTATTTACATAATAAAATGGGTGTGTGCAATTATTGAGAGAAGTAAAACACAAACCTTGCTTAAACACAAAAAAATGTGATGTACCAGTAGTCATATTTGCCTTTTTCAATCCCTCCAATGGAAGTGGTTAACATTTGACACTTAAAGAATGTTCCCACATGGACATACGTCTCACATTGCACATTTAAGGCATTGTCAAAATATTGTTCAATTTCAAGATATAACCAAATTAGTGGTTCGAAATTAAAGAAGTTAAGCCACATTTTGAAGAAATGATCACATCACATACTGTGGTAATGAGAACAGACTGTCAAAAAAGGTTGACATTTGATAATAATTGTATTTGTTGACATTTGCGTTTAAATGTGCTATTGGTCATACTTCTGACTTTGTGGTTGGTTGGTGTGAGGGAATAACACACACCATATATACGTATGTTGCGATAAGAATGTTATTGCCATTACTTCCAATATAATAATATATCTACACATTCAAAGCAACACACTCAGTAGTAACCCCTGTTGTGTTAAAGAGAGAAAACAAGATTTGTGTTTTTAACTTAACCAGAGATTGGTTTATAAAACCGGCAATGCTACTCTTCTAGAGCTGACCAAATTTTTTACTCATCACTTAATTTTATAACTGAGAACATTATGTAACCTTTGAACACAACAGCAAACCAACATATTTGATACATTTCTTCTAAAATAGATCGTGATGCTAGAAAGCAGGTTGTATTTCACATGGTGACAAATGCTTCCTCTTAAGAAGATTATCTCAATCTGTATCGACATGTTCGGTGACATTACTGACATGACCTGGGAAAGGTTAAGGGAAATGTTTTATACTCACTTTACACTGTGACAAATGTTTGCTCTCATGGAATCAACCCAGGATCAGTTAACATTGCCGGTGTCACAGGGGTCATTTGAAAGAAAGCATAGGCAGGGATTGGACTGGTACCACCACCATTTCCCTGCAGAACCCAGCTGTCTGTCCCCTGCGAAAACACTCTGGTGTTTACATTCCCATAGGATGACATCACTGAACACCTGTGCCATGTTTCAGTCAAAAAGGCACTGTGGTTGCTCACCTGCTCTCTGCTATGTAAGCAAACGTTCTAGCCTTTTTAGTTTATCATAGCCAGGCAGTGAAGGTTTTGATAACCTGGAAACAGAGGTGAAGATTTGAGGCGATAATCTCACAAGCTAAAATAGTTTTAGGCTGCGCTTTGCTTTGACTTGTATGACCTCATGTCAAAGTGTAGAAGTGAGTATGGATGTGAGACATGTTTCCCAAATCCAACCCAGCTTCAAAAGGAGAATTAAACACAGGGTTGATGGGGTCATTTGACGTTAGGATAACTCTAAGTGTGTTTGTGTAAGTCACATTTTACTTAAAGCACTGATAAGTTGTACCAATATGCCACCATTTTAAATTCATGTGATTAAAAACATTTTCCTTTTAATACAGCTTTACTTTACAGTTCAAATGCTTATCTTATCTTTGACACACTGACATAATGTTGGGCTCCACCCAAATGTACCTTTATTAATACATTTGCAAATCAGATTAAAACGGATAAAGGTCAATACATTCATTTACCATCATAATGAATCAAGAATTGAACCTTGTCCATCATTACATAGTGCTATGTCCACATTATATGAAATTGCTCAAAGATCTGTTTGATGACTACACTGACAGCCAAATGGATTTGCTTTTCATAATGTAATTTCAATTATGGCTTTCAAATTGCACATTAGAAAATGTGACTTGCTCTAGCTGTTGCTAATGCACAGCCGTTATGTGGTTTCACACTTTACTTAGTGGTAGCATAACACTCAGACTGCCAGAGTCAACATCAGAAAAAAATCTCAGTTTACAGTTTAAATATGACATCAGTTCTTGAAAGAAAGAGTATAGTTAATCATCCACAATGTTTATCAGCTACTTTCCAGAAACACTGGTTAACACTCACATGCAATTTGGCTAGTGGCAATAGGTTTATTTCAAATATTGCACAACATATAATTAGCTGTGGGAAGGAAGGGTTGTATATTTTTTTAATGGACGTAATTATTGCTATTATATGCACTATTGTTTTTTCTTTCATCAATCACTTACAACTCACCAAACTGTACATACGTTTGTTTCTTCAACATTCTGAAGCCATGTTTTCTTTTCTCCAACAAAACCTTTCAGTTTCTTCTTAAGTTTCCACACCCTTTCTTTTGTTGAAAAAAAGGTTAATAAGTTCACTCCATTTATCCTTTATTCTGTTCTATTCAGACATGCCCAAGCCTCCAGAAGAGGATGTCTTCACCCTTCCAGATGAGTACATCTTCACCCCGAGGAGCAAAAGAGCAGTGCTAATGAAGAACAAGGGTAATGAGAAGCTCAATGTGGAGACGCTGGTGGTGGTGGACAAGAAGATGATGGACAACCACGGCCACGAGAACATTACCACATATGTTCTCACTGTGCTCAATATGGTGAGGGAAACATAATTATATGTAGAATGTTACACATCATGAGTTTAAAGTTTAAACTATATTGGCGGTGTAATATATCCGTTAGATTATTGGCCTGCTGATTTTAGCATTTAGCTAGTATTCAACGAGAACAGCATGCAGAGATGCTTGCATGGTGGACTTAATCTTATGTTTATAAATAACAAATGTAATATAAGATGTGTTTTTTCTACTGTATACCTCATGTCTTCTTTACAAAATGCAATCTTTACACAAAAAAGAAGACTCTTGCATATATCCAAGTATCAAACATCTTGATGACTGGATTAAATAGCGGTTTTAGTTGGTCTGTCTTCAACATTGTCATTATTTAGCATGTTAAGACATTGGCGTAAAATTGTGTGGAAGCAATGCATAAAGAGATTTAAAGTTTGCCATATCTTAGAGTGTAGTGACTTCCACTCTCCCTTATGAGAAGCACATATAAAAACATGAAAGTGATATCTCAGTGAGATCATTGCCATGACGCTCAAAGTGTCCACCCATCCTTCTCAGCTGATCTGAAAGCAAATTCCGTCACGCTCGTTTGGCTACTTAATGAGTGATTGACAAATCCAAAGATAATCCGTCTATTTTGAAAACACAGTTCCCTGTAGTAGAAACCAAGCTGGAGCAGTAACGGCCCGCCTCAGAGGAGTCACCTAACTGTAGTATGGAGTTTCACAGAAAACACCCATCCCCCTACCCCACCTGTCAGCTGGGTCTTTAAAGGTTATTTAATATTTGTGAAAAATTCAATATGATGTGCGTTTCCAGCCTTTGCATGGATTTATGTTTTCTTCGCAGCAGAGTGGAAAGACTTCAAAAGCGTTGATTACAAATGTAACACACCGTGATATAGCACACAACACTGAAGCTCTATGGAAACTGGTGATTGTTTCTATAAGGCAATGAAAACAAAGTGATTTAATCTATGTGTTGAATTTTACAAATGTGGAGCTCTGTCAAACAGCAGTGTAGCATGAGAGTTTAGTTTAAGTAAGTGGTTTTGATTGCCTCTTTGACCTCTGAGTTCTGCCTGAATTTGGTAACAAACCACAGCCATGTGTCTTCTCATGCGTCAGCGCAGTGGAAGACCAAACATCAGGAACATAAGGAATGAATGAGAGTGTTCTTGAAGGGGGGGAGAAAGGGCTTAGCGAGTGGCACCTGAGGTATTCACAGGGAGAAAGATAGAGAGCGAACAAGCGCAAAGGATCAGGAGTCTACCTTCAAAGCCCAAAGTGTTGATTAAAGGTCAGATATCCGTTTTAGTGCAAGAAGCTCAATTGAAAACAGCAGTTATGGCTGTCATAGCGATACCATCAAAAGAGGTGTGTGTGGTTTTTTTCTACAGGAATGTGTGTTGTCTTATGCACTTGACACAGATGTCTCTATTGCATGTGTCTAATTGGTGCAAGAACTTATTGGTCATCCGAACAAAAGTATCAATTTCAGGACTTAATATGTTGACAATAACCTTGATGAAATTGATAAAAATGTCCGTAGTTATTTTTAGCCCAGGATTGTTTGGGTCACTCGTGCCTTTATTGTAGTGACAGTGTTGAAGGGATGATATGGCAAATGGTCCTGGGCCGGATTCAAACCCTGGTCCTCCGCAACTTTTTGAAGTAGTTGTAAGTTAAAAATCTTTAAAAATACATGGACAAGTGAAATAGGATGCTAGTAAGTGCCAATTAAAAGTCATCATAAGGTCATGGCCATGGTATTTTAATAGTTGTCATTTTCGTGAGTAATATTTTGATAAAAATCTGCAAAAGTGATCTTTCTGACTTTCATGATGCAAAAGATGGATGAAAGAGTTTTATCAGACTATTGTGTTAATAATATGTAATAATGTATTTTTACCTGCCTCCTAGGTTTCCAGTCTCTTCAAAGATGGTACGATTGGGGGGAACATCAACATAGTGATCGTTGGCCTTGTGCTTTTGGACGAAGACCAGGTAAGCATCACAATGCATGTTGGTCAGGTGAATACCTTAATACGTATGTCAATAAGGAATCACTGAATTGCATTGCTGCATTTTTAAATGGTTTTGCAGATTGGAAAGGTTTGAAAAATGCTCACATGAAAGGATTTGTATGTATCCAGTTAAAGGGACTTCAAAAACACTAATAACAGTGTGTTTCTCTCTCTGTTAGCTGTGTTCATGTTGGAGCTTCAGACACGAAAGGAATGCAAAGCACAAAAAACTGCAAAAAAATGGTTTATTTGTTTATTTGTTTTTATGCCTGAAGGTCCAGATCACTTTGTCTCTCAGATATTTTCCCGGGGTCGTCCCAACTACTAAGGACTTTTACAGTGGTTAATTATAGGATGTGCATTTCCTTGGATCTTTGCCCGATATAGGAGGGAAATTCTCTCAGAGCGGGAGATGGAAAGAAAGACAGCGTGAGTGCAAGAGAAAAGAAAGGAGAGGGAGAGAAGCAGAGAGAAACAGGTGGGGCAGGGTCAAAGACAAAGAGTCAAGCAGGGCCGGAGAAGGGATTCTAGTTTCCATCCACCTGTGATGTTAATAGATTTTATCTAACTTAAGAGGAAATTATCAGCGGGAGGAATGTGAAAAATGGCAATAAGGTCACAGATGTTTGTCTTTGTATCAGAAACTCTTATCTGATAAGTGTATTCTCTCAAATCTTCCTAGATCTCAAAAGAGTTTGGTTATTGAATTTATAAAGCAGGCAATAATCTGGCATAAAAAATATCAATGAATGTAATCACATTGCCTTCTCTTTGACATGTTTCTCATTTTTAATGAAGAAGACTAACATGCTCTCAGATTCAACCATAATGCAAC
The DNA here is from genome assembly GCF_000735185.1 of Notothenia coriiceps. Classification (NCBI taxonomy): domain Eukaryota; kingdom Metazoa; phylum Chordata; class Actinopteri; order Perciformes; family Nototheniidae; genus Notothenia; species Notothenia coriiceps. Next base: position 32,985 of record NW_011338626.1, read on the forward strand.
AGTGTCTCTCTTTTTGCTTCCTCTTATCTCCTTATCTCACAGGATGGCTTGGTGATCAACCACCATGCAGACCACACACTGAACAGCTTCTGCCACTGGCAGTCCACCCTGGGAGGCAGGGAGGGCCGACACCATGACCACGCCATCCTCCTCACGGGGCTCGACATCTGCTCTTGGAAGAATGAACCCTGTGACACTCTTGGTAGGCTTCATCCTCAACATTTAGAAGTAGATTCTGTAGTTACAAAATGCCTAAAAGGGTATTACTGATTTAAATGCTTAAGTGACAAGGGTTGGTTGTGACTATCTTAACAAAGTCACATATATGCTATATCCCTATTCTGTTTTTGTTCCTTGGTCTTTTTAGAAGTATGCCATTTGCTCTTGCTGTCTGTCCTTCTCTGGGAAGTTGTCCCTGTCCTCTGTCACACGGTGTCACACCTAGTGTCACATAAGCTAAACCAGATGTTTACAAAAACTGCAGCTTTCAGATGTTTAAAACTCCACAGTATCAACCACTGTACTGTATACACTGAGGTGAAAACCTATATGTTTTACAGCACAAGACAATAAAATATTACTGTTGTGACCATAAAAAGCAATATCGAAAGGTCAAATCTGATTCACAAACACATTTATATCTGGATAAATGCAAGACCAGAGGAATATTAACCATAAAGTCAGTAAATAAGACTAATGCTAATAATGTTTTCACTTAAATAATTTGAAAAAGTGCCCTTTAACTGTACAGACCAGACACAGCTACTTTGAACACGAACACACTCTCAGTCATTGAGTGTTAACCATCTAACACACTAACAACAGCTTGTTTGTAATAATGACAATGCGAACACATTGTTGTCTTCCTCACTGTGAGAAAAAACGTCCATTGTGTGTCCCAGAGAAACACACACAAGCACATACACATAATGTGAAGCACACACCAGCTTCAAACCCCAAGCTTGTGTTTTGACTTCAAAGTGTCAAAGTGAGGCTAGCATTAGCTCTAATCATTGCTATGAAAGCCCAGTTCAAAGGTCTGTGTGTCTTTCTGTGTGTGTACATTCAAAAAATAGTTAGTTCTCCCAAAGGTTCAAGGCAAATTGACCATTCCAGCTACCAGTCAGTATAACCCAGTTTATTTGCATTACAGCCCCTTCCCTCAATGTTTTTCTCCATAATTCAAAATATCAATGATCGACCTCTTTCCTGACACAAACAAAATAAATAGCAGTTCTCACAGTCAATCTGCATGCTTGTGTTTAATGTCATTATTCACATTAGCAACGTATGTACATGAGAACATAACTTTAGGGGGTTTACGCTTTCTGGAGAATGACTTTGAGCCATAAAATAACAAAACATAAGACTAAACTCTCACTGAGACACAGAGACAAAAACATTAAGGGAGGCCCCGTTGGGTATTATCCTTTTTGATACAGAGCCAAGGGTGCCGTGTATGTGCGTGTATGTGCGTGTGTGTGCGTACGTGCGGTCATGTGTCTGTGTGGATACAATCTGGATAAGACACAGAAGGAGATTGCACAGAGAAAGGCATAAAGGGAGCTAAATAGTTAACGTGGGTTTAATAGAGAATGAGTAAGAAGTGAAGACAGATAAAAAATGCTTTAAAGATAATGGAAAGGTAGCAGGGGATCTAGGAATGTTTCCAGGAGACGAATACGTGACCATATGGAGGGGTTTAAACCCAGTCATCTCTTATGAGTGAATTTGTGCTTCCCATTTGAGAGAATCTTGTTGGAGTAACACATTTCAGGAGTTAGTCCAGAAAACTACAATTCATCTTGAAATAAGTTTATCTCTGGTTTTGCAGGTTTTGCTCCAATAAGTGGGATGTGCAGCAAGTACCGGAGCTGTACCATTAATGAGGACACAGGCCTGGGCCTAGCATTCACCATTGCACATGAATCTGGACACAAGTAAGAGTTTTCTATCCCTCTCACGAGTGCATGTTTACAAATAAGTGCTGGTAATTTAAGGCGTAAACCGCAATGTCCCTGGTTTGTTTAGTACTACTCCACTTTGTCTCCCTCTCCCAACAGCTTAAAAACAAACACAAGTGAAAAAAGAACGAGGCACAATATCGAATGTTCAACAATTGTTATGGCATTTTTTAACCCCACCTGAAGATAATCCTGTGCCATGCATTGCTTACAATTTACATTTCAATCGAACATGTTATGTATTTTAAGTTTTTTTTATCTCTGTGTGTAAAAAAACCATAGTAATGCAATGTTGTGCTAATGTTGTGTGGGCTAACTGTCTTTTAAGGTTTGATTCAATAATATTGAAAATGTTTATGTATTTCATGGAGCATTTTCACTTGTACACACAAATAATTTGCACCTTTTTTCCACTCCCCAGTTTTGGAATGGTCCATGATGGTGAAGGGAACGTTTGTAAGAAGTCCGAAGGTAACATAATGTCTCCAACATTAGCTGGGCACAATGGTATCTTCTCATGGTCTGCGTGCAGCCGCCAGTACCTCAGCCGCTTCCTCAAGTAAGCAGACATTATTCTATTACTGCTATGCTTTTATTGTAGTGCTTGAAGAATATAAAAATATTTCAAGAAGCATTTATTGTTAATCATTACATGTATGGGTATCACTCAAAAGATCTCCATCACTTACATATGGCACATTAATGTAATGAGTTATCCTCATGCCAGCCTATCTTAAGTGCTCATGCAACAAAGACATTAGGCCAAATCATTCAAAGAAAATTATTAAACCAATAGTCCCTCCTAGCAACTAGCCACTTTTAATTTGCATTTTGTTGATATTATTTAACATGTGTTCCTGAAAGATGAACATGTGTTGTAGAAAAAACATGTCTGCAGCAGACATATCAGTTAAAAACACTGCTCTTATCCAAAGAGTGGCAAGGGAAAAACTGCTCTTATGTTAAAACTATTACAGGACTTGCTTTACTTTTGAAAAGGAAGGACAAGCAGGCTGTATATATGGGAGTCTGGAATATATAGCTGACATGGCAACACAGTGATATGTGGTGCTGCTTTTTCCTGGAGGTGTTGTTTTACAGACTTCATACTGTATGTTTTATGTGTCTGTGTACATGAGAGTAAACCTGTTTGAGGGACAAAGTCTTGTAAGTGTGTGTTTGTGCAATAAATGCATTTCCATGCATTCAACCTGCTCATCCAAGTGAGGAAAACAAGCTACACAGACATAGCGTCCATGTGTCTGGCCGTGTTACTATGTGTCTGTGCATGTGAGTGTGTGCTTGAAACCAGATAGTTTAGAACCAGTGCCCGCCACTAAATTTACCAGTGTGTTAACTGAACTGTCAGGTCTCCCCTCTCAGAGTGGTGGAGACAGACAGTGTATTTCCTCGCTGAGTTATTAGAGCTGCGGTGACCTCACCCTTGTTAGACCTGTCAGCCTTATATTAAACTCCCATCAACCCCTGAGGCCACGTGGAGGGGATCTTTGCACCACTGACACAACCAGGGGTCGTCTCCCTGTACAATCCCTGAATGATAAAAGAAAAGAAAAATACTGAAATGCTGTACATTTTCCTAATTGCAATCAACAGAATGTTATGATATTGAAATGTATTTGGCTAAATGTGTCTTGTTGAGTTAACTGAGACTCTCTAATGTCTCTACCTTAATCTGCAATGGAGGAGGAATTAACAGAGTTTACATCACACTCACTTTAAGTCTGCCTCTCCTCAGTCAGCTATGGCAGAGAGGACTGGGCCAATGCTGTAGGCTATGTATAGTCAGAGTCTTTATCGCTGCTCTTTGTCATGTCTAAAATGGATGGACAACTCTCATGGCAGGGGAAGCAAAATCCCCTTCAAAGCCACTTGAAGTTGTTTTTGTTTTGTGAGCACCATTGAATCCCATCAGAAAGCCAGTGATGCATAACAGTTAGAAGATTCTCTTGAGCTCCCATTTCTTTTCCCACGGTCAGCCATGCCACAGAGGACACATTTTGGCCCATTGGTCACATCATGGCCAAATTCTGTGGAGATATCTGTGTTTTTCAGCTTTTGTCTTTTATGTCTCTTGCAAGTTTGAGCTCTTAAGTGATTAGCTTAGCAAGGCCTAACACTGAAAACAGGAGGAAACTGCTAGCCTGGCTACGTAAGAAAAGTAGCTAACTCTGTGTTCATCTGTCATCTCTAAAATGTACAGATTAAAAACTTCATATCTTGCTTCTGAACAAAATCTGAACCAAAACAGAGCTGTGAAAAAAAGCTGTTTTATGTGACGGCTACGAGTCACATTGCTTGGCCTAAAACGATAGGATAGGATATACCTGCAGGGAATAGTTACTTTTCTTGTTTATATAATTTGTAACTATTTTTATTATAACCAGCTGATGATTATCATGGCTTAAAGTGCTAAATGTTGTTAAAACATTTTGATCCAACCTTTCAGAGTACACACTTTACAAAAAACTGCTGCTTCTCTGACAGCAATCTGCTCCGAGCTACATGGAGCATGTATTGTTTGCCTGAATGCATGCTCTCCCAATGTCCCATGGACCTTACTTTGGTGCCTGCAGATATG
>NW_011338626.1:37704-67422 GCF_000735185.1 Notothenia coriiceps
ACACACACACACACACACACACACACACACACACACACACACACACACACACACACACACACACACACACACCCACTTATAATCTGCTAAAGCAATCATGACCACTCACTAGCACTATGAACGTTTCCAAGATATTTTGCCTTTTCATGCCTTTCCACCATATTGTTGTATTACAGTATATTCCCCCAACTGCAGTGTATAAACTGTAAACCATCTCCGTATAGTAACCAGTGATATCACCTAACATTGAAAACCCCTGCTGGTATTAGGATTTGAGCAATATGGGCAGGGATTTTTTATGTCTGACATGTCATAATTGAGCCTGTGATGCATTAAAACCCTTACTCTCAGGTTTTAAGTTTGGCAACTTTTTTTGTTACCATGGCAATACTTGTCAGCACTCTCCACAGTGGGAAACAATGGAGCTTCACGTATTGATGCTCCCTGTTGTGAAATGTCTATGTGCACAGCATGGAACCTTAAGTATCAGCTACCTTACATTTAGCTCATGTGGGTGAATGACTGTTTGTGTTTGCACAGATGTTGTATATTAGATTAATGATGAAATCTGCTTTATATGTTTCCCTACTTTCCTTTCCTGTCCACACTTACCAAAATTACCCCAACTTTCTTCCGTTTTGTCCTTGTTTCTCTGATTTCTTCTTATCTCTCCTTTTGTTCGTCTACTTTTCCATGACTGTTTATTTTATTCTCCTCTTCTCCTCCAGTTCCGCCCAGGCCTTGTGCTTATCAGATGAACCCAGAGCAATCAAGGAGTATCGATACCCTGAGAAGTTGCCTGGCGAGCTCTACGATGCTGATACACAGTGTAAATGGCAATTTGGGGAGAAGGCCAAACTTTGCACCCTCGACTTTAAGAAGGTAAAGTAGATTTTGACTGAAATGTGACCAATAACCATTTAAAAACTTCCATGCTGTGTTTGAATTCCCTCTGGGGGGGTTTCTCAGCCAATCCACTGAAATTCAGTGCTTCTTAATTAGTTTAAAACTATGTTATGGAAATTGTTTCTTCGGAAAAAGTAGAGAATGAAATTGAGAGCGGGTTGGTGGGAATGATGTAGAAGAATAAAGGGAAGAGGAAGGAAAAGAGCAACTGATTAGGATTGCATTCCCTCATGTGAATACACACAGACAGACATGCATGAGTATGGTACTCCCTCTCTCTCTCACACACAATATAAACAGTGAGGGTTATAATGCTGCCCATGAAATGCTCACTGGGATGGATGACTAAATATACACTGGAGCATTGCCAATGGGAATCGCTCCTTTTTGCTCTCCCATTGTCTCATTGCGGCTGATGTTATTGGTTGATATACCCTGACTGAGTCCAGATAGGGTTTAGATTACTCCAATGTTTGTTGGCACTGTAAAGTCTGGTGTTCTTCAAGTATTGGTGTTCTTGCATCTGAATTTGAGATCTTCATGGGCCCAAACATGTTACCCAGCTGAACCTCACTTTGAGATGCACCTGACCTTCCAAAAAAGGACCATGGCACACAATAGTTCTGCTGAAAAACTCCACATCTCCTGTTTATTTATTAATTGTTGCAAGTTGGTGAATGGGACAGGACTGGCAAGAAGACAGACAAGTTTTTTTGTCTTCTTCTTCTTCTTTCTCCTCGAAAACAATACTTTTGAGGTTTTCTGTTTTATTGATGGTGGAAACAGTTTGGGAAAGAAGCTTTCAAAATACCACAGAGATTACTACCTGGATTTAAACCCATGAGGAGCACACGTTATTCTACTTAGCTTTCTCATCTAAACATTGAAATATCCAAGTATAATTTCAAGATACCTGAGAATTGCTCCCTCGTGGTTTTGTTTTCATTCTATGCACTATCTTTGGTCTTGCACCTGCAGCAAGGTGCTCAGGACCCAGAAATCCCCAAGCAACAATCACACTCACCGACTTTCCAGACACTTGTTACACAAGAAAACAACACCACGAGAATTGTCCTCAACGGTGCAATTCATCGTGCAATGAATTCATATTTCCCGAAACCTTTTGGCAGGCCTTCTCAAGATACGGTACTGCCTGAGGAGCCAAATTATACTCTCTGAGGTGTGTGTGTGTGGTTTTTCCTGTTTCTCTCTTTAACTCAGTTTCAGTCTCACTGTGTCCATCATCTCTCTCTGTCTTATCCTTCCATCACTCACTTACTCTTTTCCCTGTCCCTTTCTGCCATTTGTACTGCTACAACAGGCCTGAGCAAGCTAAACAGCTGGACAAATAGGCTTTGGGATGAATTCCATGGTGGCTCTTGGCAGCAACAAGCTGAGGCCAAGGTGCCTGTCAACATCTGCACTGAGTTGTCAAAATCTGATATAGTCATTCGGATAGTAATAGACTGGACATGTTAGAAAGCAGAAGGCCATGTTTCTCAGGCGATGTGAACAGGGAAACCAGCCGGTCCCTTCAGAATGTTTGAAGCATGTCAAGTTTGTTAAGTCATTTGTGTCCTGTTAATGCAAATCACTACCTACCAGTATCTCTGTTTATATCCTGTGCAGGTTTAACTTTTTCTGACCATAAGATTAGCTGTATCTTAGGCAAGGAACATGTATGAAGATACGGACAGCAGCTGTTTTAGTTTCTGCAGAAGTGTAGATGTTCATGTTTTACTATCAGTGATGCATGGCCTGTGAGACAATAAAGTGTTGTTATCCTAGCTACTGAAGCATACATATTTTGGGGTTGCTTCACACTGATAGCGTGCCAGAAGATCATTATTCAGACAATCTAATTGTTAGTAAGTTTTCCATCATGTTATAATAGCCCTCATATGGCAAAATAACAATGTTATCATAATTTATTATCTATCCCATTGTTGGCTTTGTAAACAGCAGTACATTAGAAGTAAAGTCTAACTCCTTGCGTTTGTTGTTCCAGGATATCTGCAAGGCTCTGTGGTGCCACCGTGTTGGGAGGAAGTGTGAGACGAAATTCATGCCAGCAGCTGAAGGCTCTGCCTGCGGCCCCGATATGGTGACTCAACACGTGTGTGTGTGTGTGTGTGTGTGTGTGTGTGTGTGTGTGTGTGTGTGTGTGTGTGTGTGTGTGTGTGTGTGTGTGTGTGTGTGTGTGTGTGTGTGTGTGTGTGTGTGTGTGTGTGTGTGTGGGGGGTGGGGTTCTGGGAGATTGGCGCACAAGCTTTTTTACTTCAAGAGTGGCACCCTTTGACTGGCAGAAGAACCCATTCATTCCATTGCTTTAAGAATATTTGATGGGTCATAGAGACATTTACAGCAGCTAGAAACCCCTTTCGTTAGGATGTTATGAATCATGTAAATAGTGCGTGATATATCCAGGGGGTAGCTTTGCCCTTTAATCATACCATCACTGAGATAACCTTTGTTCTGTTTTAGCCAAAGGAGCCAAATTAAGGTTGCAGTTTATACGCCTGTTTTGTCAAAAGAGGACACCATGTGTTTTTTTCTTGACTGTTGCCATCACACACTCCATGGCAACATCTTAACAAATAAATCCACACATGAAAGGAAGCAAAAAAGAGCCACTCATAAACATTTCTTTGCAGTTGTGTATAAAATATGCCCAATAACACAATTCAAAAAAACATTAGAAGTGACAGCTTGCAAAATCCCAGCACAGAATTAACGAACTGGTCTACAAAAGAACAATGAAATAAGTTAATTTAATGGATTTTCGGCTTTAAGGCATCAGTTGTTCCAGCTTTTTTTCACCACCCTGCTTAGTATTATCAGCTGTGTGACATTTAGTATGTGAGGGATAGAGCTTGTTAAAAAAGTCTCACACACAGACCATCGCATAGATTCCTCCTCAAAGGGATACCACCGACCTCAGGGTGATTTAATTACACTTGACAAAGCGTGACAGTATTTTATAAGGTGAACAGGCAAAATTAATGGAGATGCTATTATAAAAGCAGCATTTATTGAGGGCTTTAGTATTATGTAGTGCAGATTATACCACTTAGTTTGGCTATTTCGAAACAAAAGGCCTTGAACAGTGAGTGACGCTGCACTTCTTAAACTGCCTCTTTTTACACACCAAGATCTTTGTTCCCATGCAGACTAATAAATCAACTTGTGAGCAAAGAGTTTTGTAATGTTTTAGATGTGGGTTCATTTGAGTGCAGTGTCAGTAGAATATCTTTTTTTTTTGATAGTGAACCACACTCTCCCTTCATTATTTTACCTCAGGGAGCAGCTGCAATTGGTTTGTTGCTGACGTGGCAAAAATAAGCCATTGGGGCTCAGGCCAGAAAGCAATCTGTGCTCTTTATTTATTCTTTGTTTCTTTCCTTACTTCTTTCAAGATGATTCTCCCCCAAAGGCTCGCTCTTGCTCTTACCCTCCCTCCCATGACAGCCCATCATCCACATTTGCTTCTCAATATATTGAACTTGATGGTTTAATCCCGCCCTCTCCCTCCACGGGACAATTAACCGAACACAAACAATGACAGGCTCACTTAGGAATCCGTGGCACTCAGCCGCAGGGGGAAACTGAGGGGAAATCAGCTGTTCTAGTTCTTAGTCAAGGGCCACAAGATTAGTTGGAGGGGTGTGTGTAAGGGTGTACGCAAACGTCTGTCTCATGGCAGGCATAAGCACAAAGTAAAAACAAGAACAGTGGAATATTTGCCACACTATCTATACTAATGCACTGCGTTGTGTGTGTACAGTGTGTGTTTGTGTGCTTGCAAAGGTTAGATTACTCAAAGGCAAACTGGACTGGGTATATTGTGACTGATGTCATCTTCTCATGTACAAATCCAGTTTATTTTCCTCCAGGGATGAGCTTGTGACATAATGTTGCTTTAAGTAAGTCTAGATTCTGCTGAGTTGTTTCAAATTAAATGTAGGGATTTCGAGGTGAGTAATGAATCTTTTTTTTTTTTTAATGTGATTGGTTAATAGCTCAGTCTTTTTTGTGGCACATGCACTCAATAACTTGATTCAGAAACGTGAAGATGAGCTTCCCGTAGCACCTCATCAACTTGTGACGTAAACTGTCAAGACAAGCTGGAGGAGCCTGTGCAGAGGGGGGTGCTATCTGAGGAGGTCGTTATGACCCCAATGAAGCTCCTCTCTGCAGGGTAAGATGAAGCAGCTGGTTATTACTGCTGAGCTTCTTATTTTGTTTACGTAGATCTCTCAACACTCCATAGATCAGATTGCCAGGAGAATTTTGCCTCACCAAACTAAAAAACATTTTTGAAACACACACAAATCTGCCAGTTCTGGTTCAATTGAGGTCATTTTTAAGTCACAGATAAACTGATACCCTAGCCTTAAAGTAGTTATAATTTTAATACTTTTGCAGATGATTCATCGTCTGTTTTAGAACAACCATTTTACAAGATGTTTTTAGCGGTGAAGAAACATTACAGTGATTTGTGGCAACAATTCTTGAACCGGTTTTATGCTTTCGTTTTGTTACTTTTACTGCTCTTATAAAGTAAAAAGGAAAGTTGGGAGGAAAAAGCAAATATTAAATACAGTGTAGGTCAACATGACAAGCAAATATGACAGACTTTCCCAGTAGGAGAGTATCCTTGTCAGGTATGAGACCGTTTTTCCACATTTCAGTTGCGTGTTTGGCTTAGCTTAGTTAATTCTAGTTGATGACAGCTAAAGGTAGAAGCTGTCCAAACAGCAAGACAACTGAAGATTCACTGATGGATTGTGAGTACTGTATGTGAACAGAACTGTGCCACAACCTTTTATACTGTTAAACCTAAAAGCTACATCTTACAGACCTTGCATTGTTAGACAGAGCGTCATTGTAAAGAAGATAAAAGGCATGGTCTTGTCTTTAAGTTTTTTACACTTATTTGACACTTTGCTATTTGCACGCCTCCCCTCTCTTTCACTCATGATTCCTCTCTCTGTTTCTCCAGTGGTGTCGTAGGGGCCAGTGTGTTAAACAGGGTGACGAGGGTCCGAGGCCTCAGCATGGCCACTGGTCAGAGTGGTCGTCCTGGTCTTCCTGCTCACGAAGCTGTGAGAGCGGAGTCACCTATCGAGAGAGGCAGTGCAACAACCCCAGGTAGAGACACACAGGAACAATGGTCACAAACAAACGTATAGCAGTGCATGTTAGCAGGGATGAGCGTGGCTTAAAACATGTAAATATCAGTTTTGGGAATAGTTTCACATTTTTGAAATGCCTTTAGATAAGTTAGAGGGTTGGATAAGAGTGTTATTAGCACTCTCATGTTAGTGTACAGTAAGTAACTTGTTATGGAGCTTAGTTTAGCTTAGCTTAGCTTAGCTTAGCAGGCGCATCTTAAGTTCACAAATGTACACATTGGAGTTTGCTTTTTTCTTTTATGTATACATTTATTTGTTTTTATCTGTATGTAATTTAAGAAGAAATGTAAAATTGACAATGTATACATTTTGCAAGAGAAACACAATGTTTCCAGCAAGCAAAACCTGAGAGCAGTGCCTTCCTGGAGTGTTCTCCATGTTCAAATATATAAAGTCAAAGATTTGAAAATAAACGTAAAGCCCACCTCTAGAGGTGAGTTTTGACTTGTTGTTCAAAACAATTTGAATCACTATGTTCTTCTGTCATTTTCAGGACAAACTGAGTGTCCATATTTCCGTACAGAAATAGTCTCTGCAAATTGTGATTGCTTGACTCAAGGCCAACAGTATATTAACACATGGGAAGATAACTCACATGGGTCTGCGGCTTCATCACTTATCTGTACACTTAGTCCCCCTACTCATCAGTCACTCAGGATGATTTGCTCTGCCAGTCAGAAAGGGGGCCCTATCCCACATGCTGGGGCCTCCTCTTTATCATGTTATGCCAAGATCCTGACAAGTGGCAGGTTAAATTAGACAGAGAGTGATTCAGGAGAAAGAGAGAGATATGGTGGTGGAGGGAAATGAAGAGACAAAGACAGGCAAGGGGAGAGAGGGAAAGGAGGGTTGGGGGGAGTTGGTGTTAGGAGATGACAGAGGAAGGATTAGAAAAGCGAAAGATGAAATGCAGAGATATAAAGGGAGGAATCTGAGAACGAGAAAGAGATAAGTGACAATGTGATTAGAGGGCTTATAGAAGGTGTAATTGTCCCATGGAAGGGATTTTGAGGAACCTAGCCTGGGGATATACACCTGTAATTGGAGAAGCCCTCACAAAGGCACAGTCATACATATACTGAAGAGCACACTCACCTAGTCATGCTGGTACACAGAATGGCAACTAATTCAGTCCGTCACTGCAGACCTTCATATGGAGGGAAGTTCTGTGAGGGCTCCTCCAAGTCATACAAACTCTGCAACACTGAGGATTGTCCCCACAACACCACCGACTACAGAGCACAGCAGTGCGCAGAATTCAATGGCAAACAGTTCAGAGGATGGTACTACAGCTGGAGGCCGTACACCAGAGTGGATGGTGAGACAAAAATGACTCCAATAAAGATTTGAAACGGTAAAGAGAAAGTCTGGGAGAGAGTTTTACAAATGATTTGCTTGTTGGCCCCTGTGGTTATTTTCTCTCCTCCCAGATCAAGATGTCTGTAAGCTGTACTGCTTTGCTGAAGGCTATGATTTCTTCTTCGCCCTGGCCAGCAAAGTCAAAGATGGGACTCTCTGCTCACAGGACAGATCTAATGTCTGTATTGACGGACTGTGTGAGGTAATGTTTTCAAGTAATTACAATATTAACTTTCTGTTAACCTTCTAAAAACAGTCTTTGCAGGTGCTTCAAGAAACAAAGCAAAGCCAAAGCAGGATATCCCAACGCAAAATAACAACAGAAAGCCAAACAATAGGGCCCCACTGATAGAGTCGATGGACTGAAGTGGGACAGTAACATTTTAACAAAAATACATAGAACGCAAAAACATAGTAAACAAAAGATGAATGAAAATGTTTATTTTTAAAACATACCAATAAAATAATGTTGGACATAAAACAAAAGTCTATAAAAATGGGTTTCAGGATAGACAGACATTAGCAGGTTTGACTGAAGAAGGATTTCAAAGTGTTGTGGAGTTAGTAATTTTTTTGAAGATGTTATCATTCAGTCTTTGAAGTTGAGCTATAAAATCTAAGTGTAACATCAATGGACATCCTCGCTGTTAATTTGTACGATGTTGACCACATGAGGGATGGTAGTTTTGACAGATTAATTTTTTTGTTGGTGAAATTCAATGATGTTTTTTCTTCTACAGAGAGTGGGCTGTGACCGTGTTTTGGGCTCCACAGCTGTGCCTGATGCTTGTGGTGTGTGTCAAGGAGACAACTCCACCTGCAAGATCTTCAAAGGACAGTACACAAAGCAGCATTATACCAACCGTGAGTATGTAGTTGAATTGTTCAGTTCATTGGTTTTCAGGGGAAATATTTTAAAGGCTACTGATTTGTTTGCTTATCCCAACTGTATTTGCGTGCCTTTTAACATTTTAAAGCTCATACACAGCTACAAAATGCTTGCACTTATTCATATTTTTGCACTCTTTTCAGAGTATTATGGGGTGGTAACCATACCAGCAGGAGCTCGGAGTATCCGTGTGATGGAGCAGAATACATCCAGCTCCTATCTGGCTGTGAGGGACACTCAGAGACGCTACTACCTGAACGGGCACTGGACGGTAGACTGGCCAGGCAGACATCCCATTGCTGGAGCCATTTTTGAATACAAGAGACCCTACAACAGACCCGAGAGCCTCATATCAACCGGACCCACTAATGATACACTAGTCATAGAGGTAAGGCATCGCTGGACACAAAATAACTGTTTTTACTTTGAGGACATTTTATGCAAATTGTTAGGTTCATTTTTGTATTTTGTACTTTCTAGTGAGACATGTTAACATGCTTTAATGTTCAAAAATGTCTTAATGTTTCTCATACTGTCTGTGCTGCAGCACTTCTTTTCACCCTCTGTCTGAAACTAGAGCCCAGTCTGCTCTGATTGGTTAGCTGGCTGGCTCTGTTGTGATTGGCCAACCGCTTAAAGATGTCCCGCCCCTTAGCCTATCATGTACAATGTGTTAGAGGGCTTGCCAATAGAAGCATGAGTCTAACATAGTGATTTCATTTTGTTGCAGAAGTAAACAAAAGTGTCCAATCTAGGAGTTTCAGGTGAGGGGAGTGTAACGCAGCGTTGAAGCTTGCCGGCGGGCGTGTCTGAAGCTCGAACAACAACCTCTCCAACCCCGGACACACAAGCACGCGGTTTGATTGGCTAGAGCTTGTACTGGCATATGATTTGATTGGCTGACGCTTCCGTCAAAGCTTCAAAAGTTGAACTTTGCTCAACTTTTGAAGCGAGCAAAGCGAAGCGACACTCTCACAATGCAGTTCGGCAAAGCGTGGCGTCACCCCATTCAAAGTGAATGAGCAGAAGCGTTGAAGCTTCAATGCACGCTGCCGTGTGGACGGGCCGTAAGGGGGAGAAGCCCCCTCTGGAGAGAAATTTGGGAATTTAGCCTTTTCAGACCATTTACATGCACGAAAAACGATATAACACACAACAGGAAATGGAAAATCCAAGAAGCATAATAGGGCCTCCTATTATCCAAAACCCTTCCTTTTTCGTCTTTCATTACTTTGTGACTAACTTTCTTAAATTCCCATGATTACTTGTGTCTTCATATTTTTGCTACTTTTGCTGTGCTTGATCCTTTTGCCTCCCCATTCTTTCTCCTGTAGATCTTGTTGCAGGGCTGGAATCCTGGTGTACGTTGGGAATACACTCTGAAGAAGGCTGATGAGAAAAGGCACCACATCAAACACAATTATACATGGGCCATCATACGCTCCCAATGCTCAGCAACTTGTGCCGGAGGTAAGACTTAAGCTATAATTTAGCTGCTTTATCATATTACACTGAACATCAAGTCGAAATGTGGTTTTCCAAGCTGCAATAATAGGTGTGTTCAAATTGTGGAGAGTCTCTTTCATCTTCCTTTTTGCATAAAATTGTTGTCGAAATATGTTACTTTTTAAAGTGTTTTTACATAGATACAATTCAAATATTATATTGCTGGAATACAAAAAGATCAGATCCTCTTTAGATCTTCAATCAGGGCAAGCATCTAAAGCTCAGTCTGACCTCTCTGATCTGTAATAAGGCCTTTAGCTGCAGGTTAAATGGAGAGAGGAGCGTTCCCATCATTACTGAGGGGACATTATAGCTCTTGTGGTGGGACCTTTTCTTGTGCTACTGGTGACCTGCACACACGCACACGCACACGCACACGCACAGGCACACACACACACGACTTCAACCAGTGGCCTTTGTCCCACCTGAGGCTATGCTAACTAGCACACACACACATAGACTCATAGACAAAGACTCACACACCAACACTTTTGCAAAGTTATTGTATGGCATAGTGAATTGGGGCTGTAAGTCAGTGGTATGTAAACCTGAAAGTGTGTGCTTGTATGTGCATGGTGTATTTGTATGTGTGTGCTTTTGCTTGCCTTCATGTGTGTGAACAAAGCCCCCAGTGTAGAGCCCCTATTGATTGACACTACAGGTTAAAGTTCCCCACCCTGGTCTGTTGCAGTCCACCCTAACCACCTCCACCTCTTTGTGTCCTGATTGTAGACCATGGTGGAATGGGGGTCGTTTGCTTTATTAAAGAGTGTGACTGACTAACTGACCCCAATGAGTTAGGATGTGCAGATTGACCATGCCTTAGGCCAAATACCAACCAGGTGATATGTGAGGCTAGGATTCATGTTTCTCACAACAACACTTTCAGATCTAGATGCAGGCCAGAAATCATCAAAACTAAATAAATGTATTTATATATTTATGTTCTTTATTAGCCTGAAAAGTAACTAAAAGAATAAAGTTAATTAATGTTAATGTTATGTGTTGTTGTTGTCATACAGTAGACACATGTTTTTCTTTGCACATCACACATGCAGAATAAGGTGTGGTGAAAATAAAAAAATTTCTTTAAATGTCTTTAACTAACTAAAATGTATTTGAGTACTGGTGTGAAAGCAGGTCACATATTGCTGGTGTATTATGTGCCAACATTTGATAGCATCCTGACAAGTAGCTTGACACACTATGACTTAAACAACAACTTTTGTTCCAAATACCTTGTTTTGTCAAACTGTAGTTTCCGAGGTCAAATGTTCGCCTTCAAGCTCAGTAACACTGTTTTTTTATACTGCCAAACAATGCCAAACAACTGCCAACAATCTGTCATTCAATTCTCCATAACTATTTCATCCATCACTGTAATTATGATCCTGCGGTTTTGTATTACTGTTGTTCTATAAAAGCAGAATAGAATGTAACTTAAAGAGCAAATAAATGTCTTCTGTATTGATGATTTTCATGATGATTTTATGGATATATCCCCTCTTACAGGCCAGATGAACACTAAGTCAGCATGCTACAAAGACTTACGAGTGCAAGTGAATACATCCTACTGCAATCAAAAATCAAGACCAGCTACCGGACTGATACCCTGCAACACCCAACCATGTCCTGCCAGGTCAGACCCTTTGTTTTTTTATATAATTGTTGTATAGTTGTTTACTAGTCATAGTGACACAATTGTTCACATGATTAAAGAATATTTTATTGCAATTTGGTTTTGTTTTCGCCATGATAGTGTCAGGGTTTGGTCTGTGTGTCGGTCTGTGCACAACCTTTTTCTCAGATCAAATATGATTATTCAATGACATTTTGTAGATGCATTCATGGTCCCAAGCGGTTGAATGCTAGTGACTTTGATGTTCTCCTGGTTTTCCCTCCTGTTCCATCATGAGGTTGACATTTGTTATGGTAATATCTCAACTACTATTGAACAGTTTGCAAGGATATCTTCTACAGACATTGATGTTTCCCTCAAGTAGAATTGTAATCACTTTGGTGACTGCCAGACGTTTTGTCCAGTGTCATCATTAGGTCAAAACACAAAAGTAATTTGACAAAGGCTTTGCATAATAACTTAATAACTCAAAAAGAATTGACATTCTCATCAGTCTCAGCTCTGTATATTGCTAATTATCAAGCAGTAAGCATGCTTACTTGTAAACTTAGATCATATTACCAGCTTAAAACCAGCATATTAGCATTGTCACTGTGAGCATGTAAACATGCTGAGATTAGCATCTAGCTCAAGGACTGCTCTGCAAATGTATAAAGCCTCACAGAGTTGCTAGCGTGGCTATAGGCTCTTGTTGTTAAGATTGAAGTTCATAATATCACAACTAATTTAAATCAAACCTTAGTAATGTCAATGGCAATTCATGGCCTTTAACATTTTTGAATGATCTCATGAATGTATCTACGCTCTGGTTCTCAATCTGGACATCATTATAAAATGGTATTTGAACGGTGCAGACATTTCCTCACTTTTTCCTGATACATACTTTTGGATGGAAAGACGAAATAGTTGGCCAATCTAGACTTCTAGACTTTGGGGTATGTCAATTATTCAATTGTTCAATTGGAAGGGCTATTTTGTGTAGGTTATATGACAGCCAAAAATATTGTTGGCTGTTCCCGCTCAACATTCTCTACGTGCATGTTCATGTTTGGAACTTGAGGAGACAGCTTTCGCGGGCTTAGCAACCTTAGCCAAATAGGTTGCCTTAGTATTCAAGCCTACCACACTGCTTTTCTTGTGAATAGTACTTTAATTATTCTCTCTCATTTGTCTGAATAAACTTTTCTCTGTAATTGTGTTGTATCCTTTATCCTGATACAACATATGGAGTTAAGTAGTTTGAGTCCTACCTTCTGTCCTTTTCACCTTCCTCCTCCTTCACTCCTCATCACCCCATGTGTTATTGGTCTACAACACCTACACATCTGCACTGTAATATTTGACATGCGATGTCAAGAGGAGCTGTTTATTGGTTGAGTCAACTCTTCCGAACTTCCCACACTATCTCCTCATAATAAAGTGAATGAAAGGTGTCAGGCACCACTGACTTTCTCCACCCTTTCCCAGTCCAGTTAAACACCTGTTCTATGTTGAGAACATTTTCCTCTCATGCATTGAAAATTACTTTTAACTTTTTGGAAAAACATATGTGAGATATGGTGAGGAAGGCACAGTTCAATTGGAAAGTGTCCTTGTGTCTTCATCCAATTCAGCATGATACCTCACCAACTGTCAGCAATGGTTAGCTTCTGTGTTTGTTTAATATGGCAGGCCAAGGACTTGTTAACTTTTTCACATGTAGCATCACTGTGGGGCCCAAGCTCATAACAAAACGCCAGTTTTCTGGCTCTACAAACAACCACCAGAGACATGACTTTTCAATGTGTAGTTTCTGAAACGCTGCTGTTTGCTAAGTGCACTGCCAGCTGAGTTGATCGGGTATGTTTGGTTCCTCCAAATCCTTGAGAACCTCAGAAATGTCCTCCCTCAAGGGTAAACCAGAAAACAAGCTGATGATTGATTTGCAGCTGGGAACCAAAGTAGGAAATGTTATCATATGTTGAGGTTCACTTCCAGAGTACAGTGGCCAAGATGCCTTTTTTGATGTCATAAAATGTCACTGCTGTCGCTTAGAGTGGCACCAACACACTTTTTACGATAATGACACCAGACAGAAAGAGAGTGGGAGCGAGACCCACTAATGGTTCTGTGGTTTCAGGGTGGGGCTTTGTAGGATCTTGGCTAAGCTAAGTTGGTTTGGTCACTGTCTATAAACCAAGGCAGAGGATCAAAGATCAGTCAGCGGGGTCCGATGCTACAGAGATCATAGGGAGTGGTGTGCCCGTTGACAGGCAGGACATATATGAACACACACATAAAGACACACACGGGAGAACTACCCCTCCCTTGTCTGTGCTGCTCTGGTCAGTGTCACGAAGGCCCTGACCAGAAAAGAAATCAGTGAGAGAAACTCCTGGGATAGCTTTTTTCTTGTGTTTTTAATGCAAGGGGAGATTTTTTCGATGAAAATAGGAATGCTTTCAAGACACATAACACTAGTAAATGCTCTAACTGTGTAAGTTATTTTACCAGACATGCTAAAGTTTGCAGCAGAAATTTGAATTTTTTTATTTTTAGTTGAAAAGGCTAGAAATAAACAACACCTTGCAAACCTTTAATATATGAATGTGTTTATTTTATATCAGTCCCTTGCAGAACAACATTAAAACCTCAATTTGTTTGGGAGAGGCAAATGTTCAATTTCACTACATGTCGTATTAAATAATTGCATATTTATGAAGAATTTCAGATATACTTATCTGCAACTATTTGCCAATAAAGAACACAAAGAACAAACTAAACAGATTACGTACTTAATTGTGAGTTCCTGTCAAGACAACCAGTGCAAAGATAGTGCAGGATTACAGTATAATAGATGCCTGTCTTCCATTGTATAACAAAAGCATGTATCTTAAGGCTTTTGACAGCTGCTGTTGAGGCGTCAATTCCGCTGTGCCTCTATTCTCAGTATACCCATGTACAGTCTTAGCAATGGGCTGACATATCAGCCAGATTCTTACAAATGAGGTCGACACTGCTGACAAGTTGTGACTTGATTTACGAGCAGAGAATGGTTTATCTGAGACACTGACCTCATCTTGGTCATTGTTGCATGTGGATATCCAGAAAAATTCTACTGTTTTATATCCAAATGGGTCTTTTTCCCCTGCATGTTAAGCTGTTTTGTTTTGCTGTGGCAAAGTCAAGCCTTTTAAAATAATTTCAAGACGTCTTATTATTTTTCGATTAAAGGCCATTAAAAGCCAGATACAGGCACAATAGAGCATTGTTACATCTTTGCTCCCGGACATCAGTGCCTCTAATGCTATAAACATATTGTATTACAGCATTTGCTAAATTCATCAAATGTAATATAATACAGTTATTTACAATTTTTAAGAAGCAATAAAATAGAAAACTAGCAAACAACATCCAAGATTGAGATTCTTGTGCACAGGTACAGATCGACAATATACAGTAGCTACATAAAATAACATAAAGATATATGCACGAGGGTATGTATGATGCCATGAGCAGAATGAATGACCATCAGCTGCTGTCTGGTAAACACACACACACACACACACACACACACACACACACACACACACACACACACGTGCACAGATACAGGAAGAAGACATGGCAGGGCAGGAGAGGAGAGGAACAGTGGTGGTGTTTGGTTTCCATTAAACTCATTCACACCTAAACTCTCTCACCCTTTCATCCCGAGGAAAGATTTTTGTAACTACACCCAATGAACATTGCAGTCCAAAGTCTACTACGATAAAATATATTACGGTAACATTGATGAATACATTTTGAAAAGTTGTTTAATTTTCAATCTTTCCATCCCTCTATATTGTCCTTTTCTCTATAAATCTCCCCTCATACTTATGAAGTCATCTCAACCTTAATATGTATTCCACTGGTGGTCTCCCGACACCTGCTGAAAAAAAACATAGCATTAAAAAGGGCAACAATATCATGTAATCAGCCCTGAAATCATGGAATTCCAGTTACAAATTATCTCATGTTTCATTGTAAGGGGAGTTTTTCCTCTGCATTAGAGTGCCAGTGTCTTTTTTTTCCTTCTTGCTCATATGGTTTGTGTCTGTTTTGGAACAGGTATCCTAGGAAAATCCATGTGATGACCACATAGCTGTCTCTCATTAACTGACAGTGAGCGTGTTGACAGACAATATAAAGTCATAGAAAAAGGTGGCCATGTCCCTCCAGGGATTTGTTAGGTCAGACATTTTAAGTTATAATGGCATGCTTGTGGTTCATTGGGTCATCATGTGTACTAATGTGGTGTGTATTATGTGTCATTCCTGCTTTGTTTTCACTGCTATATTGAAGGAAAGCTGGTACTTTTCGCATCACAGCCAGCTTTACAGATCATTCCCACCCAGGCTAAAAACCTCTGAACTCATGGGGTTGTCAGGCAAAGAGATCACTATGTTGTGTTAGGATGGCTACACTGTGCTCCACCTAATATACATAGTTAACGGTTTTTATTTGGGTAATTTACGTTACACAGGATCCTTTTACAAACGTTACAACTGTTTAGCAATGTTGAATTAGAGTGCAGTGAAAAAAGCACATTTTAACTCATATAAATCCACTGACTGTCAACTGACAATATGACATAAGTGGTATGTGTCTGAATAACGTTTATGTTATTGTATATATGAGCTTAATGGTGATGCTCAAATTCATAAATGCAGTCCGTTTCTTATGCAGACATTTCACAAAGCATTCTCAACATAAGCAGTAGATGGAAAGGCTCAGTTATCATGGAGAAAGTTTAGATTTGTATCACCCAACTATAATAATTAAAGAATGAAATGGCATCACAAATATGGTCGAAGCAAAATCTGTCTTTAATGTTCTCATGATTTGTTAAAACAAAGCGTGGCCTTTTTTTAAACGGATTTTTCTGACGTGCCTAACACAGGTATCATCTTTAGTAATTATTCAATCAATTTCACTGAGGGGAAGCATGACATTACACTGTCATGCTCCCCCTCGGTTCGGTCAGTTCAGAAAAATCTAATATTTCACCATAAAATATGTCATATGTAACTTATTTTGTGCACTCTAAAAACGTCAGCATATTGACTTACAAAATGGTACCCTTGTAAAAATCAGATAACAAATAGGGACATATTACTGTATACATGTATGTATGTGAAACACATGCAGGAGTGTATTATGTTTCTTTGCCCACTTAGAGTGGAACATTGAATTACGTTCTTATTGGTGAATGGATTGTAGTGGAGTTGAATATTTAAGGAGAGGGCATACATTACGGAGGATATTGGAAAACCTTTGCTGACAGTGTTTGTTGGTTTACGCAGAAAGGCCAAACAATTGAAGCTTTATCTGCAGGTTTACAGTGTGTGCTCACACTGTTATTATCTGGTAGCCAGAAACAGTGACTGCTACACTTCCATATGTTTCAGTCAGTACTTAACTGCTTACTCATCCCTCAGGATAATGTAGGTACAACAGATGCTTCATTTTCCCTCGACCTCTACACACTCACACACATACATTCTCTTCAAGGGGTATTGCCTCCCTCGGTCCCCACTTTGTTCCTTCTCGTTGTCTCTCTCACACACAGAGGCATAGGTGAAGCCTTGGAGGTCAGTTGTGAGACCTTTCTGTCCCACTTCTAACCCGTCCACATACACAGTAAGAGGGTGGCTTCAGGCTCAGCTGTAAACATAACCCTAATGGCCTGGACACTTTGATGTCACGTCTTCTCTGTGACCTGTCCAACCCTGTCTCTCCATAGACCATTGACCAAGCAGCCAGCCAGGGCGAGCTGTCATTCAAACTCAGTAGTGCTGGGGTCATAGCACTTCCAATCTCTCAGCAGGGATTTGTTGGGATATGTTGTGACAAACATAAACACTCTGTCTGCTTCTCTGTCTGTCCGTCTGTCTGCCTGTCTTGCCGTATCTAAAAAAGTCACCTATAAATAATAGAAGATATCGATGCTCCTTTTTGATTTGGATTTGTTCCACGCTTCATTTTCTTTCTCTCTCTTTCCCTCTCTCTCTCACATTCCACCACTCTTATAAAGCTACACACACCAACCCTATCAGCATTTTCTCACTAATGGATGTGTTTGTTTACACTGTGTTAAGGGAAGCAGTGATAATGGTGGCTGTAAAGTAATCTCACAGCTGTTAACACTCATCTGCTATCTCCTTTATTATCCACAGCTGGGCCTGCTTTAGGTGTGTGTGTGTGTGTGTGTGTGTGTGTGTGTGTGTGTGTGTGTGTGTGTGTGTGTGTGTGTGTGTGTGTGTGTGTGTGTGTGTGTGTGTGTGTGGCAGCACTGTGCGAAGACACTTACAGAGCTACTATGATCTAAACATAATTGGATTCAGTAAGATGTGACAGATTTTCAGTGTTTGAGCACATAATACATATATAGACAGTATATGATGTTAACTGAGAACTGATAGCTGAATAACTGTCTTGGAATACTTTGTTTCACCTCTGAATAAACAGACCTTTTTATGCTATGAAGGAACGTTTATTATTATATTGTTCCTATTGCTTTGTGTTTTATCCTCCAGCCTTTATTTCCATGCTTTTACACTCTGATTACAGTTATTTGCAGCACTGTAATATGGTATTATATACAGATCTCAGATTTCATATTAAACTTTCATAACATGCATATAATATAGTTACAGTACTGCTGTAAAGTTGGGGTTTCCAATAATCACATTGATTTGTGTATCCTGCCTTGTTAGAGTTATTTTTCATTGTTTAATCATCCAGAACTGATTTCAGTTGTACTTTTGTGATAGCCTGGTATATTATATAACCTTTTTGTCGAACTAAACTGCAGCATATTGTCCTAGTAAATGTACATATGTTTCTTCTTATCACCAAGCATCTGGACAAGTTTTTGCATCACTTTCATACAGTTTGTGGGCCCTACTTGTGCATAAACTGTGAGCAGAGACAAAATATGTGCAGGACCGACCAATAGGTCATATGTGGTCTTCAGTCCATCTCTGCAAGGCACTCTAATCTAAGGCCCTGCAGTTATTTCATTTTGCTGTGTGTGCACCCAACAAGTTGGACTGAGCGGGCATTACATCATGGAAAAAGGTCTCCGATGCCTGCTCAAATTAAGAGCATGATATCATTCTCTCTCACAGTGTGGATGTGCACTGATATAAACAGAGAAACACCCACACACTGACAAACACAACACACACACAGTGGCAGGGCCATAAACAGTGGTCAGAAGTTATTTAATGCCTCTGGTGGGCAGCTAGACAGCGTCACTTAGAGCCTCTGTGGTCCAAACATTAGACCACAGAGGCTATTTGACACTCTGTCCACAGGACATCTTATCCCCTACGCTTCGGTCCAGAGAGGGTGATGCTTACTCATCCTCCAACATCCCTACCTTACCTATAACAGTCAAGGCAAAGATCACAAGGTGCTCTATAACTTGAAATGCCATCCATCAGTATATTAAACCAAAGGTCATGCCAGTGGAGTCGCTCAAGTGATAAATCATAGTATAAATTAGGCTATTCAGTATCAATTAAAACTCTATAGCACCTTAATCATCTACAAACGTTTAACTAGACATCCTAGATGTGATGTAAGACAGCCAAAATAAGATTACATTAAAAGTGTGTAGGATTTAGGGGGATCTATTAGCAAAAGCTTCGCTTGAATAGTGTATAATCACCTGAAACCATGGATTTTCCTGTGTTTTCGTTCGCTTAGAATGGGCGTTTCACATTGGGATTGGGACCACATTTTCTCAGTGGCCAGACCATTGAATTACAAATTGTGGGTCTGTAGAAGTTGCTATTGGGCTCAAAAAGACTATTCTCCAAATTCACTAATAACCAGAATAATTGTTATCCATGTGAATTAGTTAGGGTGCTTGCATATCCTGTACAATTTGAGTATTGAAATATTTATGGAGAAATATAAATAAAGGTGTATTGGATTTCTCTTTGTTGCAGCCAACAGTGCAAGCGTAATGTATCCAAGCATGTCTCAGCTCTAGAAAGACACAACGGGGCTCTAAATATCGCTGTGGCTTAGATGGTCAACTTTTTTTCATGTATTTATGTATTCAATAACATTACATTACATTTCACTTTTTAGACGCTTTTATCCAAAGCGACTTACATACATTCAGTACTGTGGCCAATCCCCACAGGAGCAATCTGGGGTGAAGTGTCTCAGGGAAACAACGACATGCTGACTGCAGTGGGACTCAAACTTGCTATCCCCTGATTCAAAGTTCAGCGCACTATGTTCAGCACATTATCCCACTGAGCCACAGCCTCCTTCGCCACGAGGATTAAGCTCCTATCTTTGCACCAAGGGGTCAATAAATATCATGCCATCAAGTTAAATATTTTTAGCGTATGTGTTGATCACTTGGTGAAATGTTTGAAGAAAAATAAATTTTTATCCATGCTTTCCCCTCATTCTCCCTTAAAGAGCCTGTGACACGATTTTCCCCCATCATCCAAACCCATCAATTTGAGTAAATATTGTCCCCTTGAAAACCGTTACTGAACTGATTTTGGATATTTGTACTTTGATAACCATTAATCTGCCCTTCAATGTTGACCATTTCCTGGATCTTCTCGGGGATTCTTCAAGTCCCGCCAAATTATGGGTGACGTCAATGCGGGCACAGCGCTCCAGCTGCACCGTTCAGGATCCCAGCATCTGCATGTAAACGCACGATGGCGCACACAGCAGCAAGCTCAGACAGTGATGACAGTTTAATTTTGAACGTGTCTGAGAGCTCATATGAGGCTGAAGGATCGGTTTATTTTGTATCTGTTAGAAGTTTAGGAATTAGGTGCGTCAATATGGGCGATCATACGGTCATGTAGCCAGTGGTGGACTGGGACTAAAAATCAGCCCGGGACTCTCGACCGGCCCACTTCGGTACCACTAGTAAATTGTCAACGGGGGGAGTGGGGGATGTGCTAGTGACTTATCCAACCGGCTCACTTCGGTACCGGCCCATCGGGATTCGTCCCGATGGCCAGTCCGCCACTGCACCCAGCCCAGCCCACGTAAACTGTCAACGGGGGGAGCCTCGCTGCGGGGAAACGGTGGACCTAGTGTCCCGATCGGAGTGGGAATCTTAATAATAATCCGTGCATTTTATCCATTAATTCCCCAACATTGTGGTAAAGAAACCACACGTTTAATCCATGTTGGTGTACTACAACTACAAAAAGCATCGGTTTGTTTTCTCATCAGGAAATGCAGACCGGCTCAAACAAACGATTTTTAAATCATCATCCTCACGATCATTTAATGTATCATATGTTCGCCGAATTGACATGAAAGCACTAATAAATGTAGTTTCATCCACTTGAGTTTACAAAAATAATCGATTTGTTTTTATACCACATCCGACGGGAGGAAATTCAGCAGCTCTCACTACCGATTTTTAATCCTAATTTAATCATCATCTTCACCACGATCATTTATGTTTATGTTCGCCGAATTGACATGAAAGCACTGACAAATATGAATATACTGTAGTCAACTTCATTAAAACGTTATTAACGTGCCTAAACTCAGTAATTCACCATTTCTACGCATGACAACACACTTTGTCCGTGTTTGGCTCTCTCGCCGCACAGTGAAGCGTTCCCGCATTGACGTCACTTCCGGCTTCCCCCAAAACCTCAAAATGAGTCGAAGAAATTTTCCCGCGATGTTCGAAATTATTGATATTTATCGGAACGGTATCGCTTTTTCTTTTTTAAACTAACGGTTCGAGATTACTAGTAGCCCACTATTTCATTGCACAACAGTTGTTGGGTTCGTGTCACAGGCTCTTTAAATCACCCTTTAATGATAGTGCAGCATGTCTAATTCTCTTGACAAGCCATTACATATATGAAACCAGATGGAATTTCTCCATGCACATTTATTTAGATCCGATAGTGCATGTACAGTATAATGCCTTTTAAAGCTAAACTCTTCTCATCCTCCCTATACAACATTCCAGGCAAGTGATGCACCAAATTACCACAAATAAAGTTTAGACTGTTAATATATACAACTCTATGTGCTGACAGCAATGTTTTCCTGGGTTGTTTGGGGTAGAGTGTGTGATGAGGGATTGAGCTGCCTGCACCTTCAGTCTGGGGTCACTTGGGACAAACGCAATGACGCTTTGAGGAAGGGAGAAGGAAGAGGAGGCTCAGGGATTAGAAGACTTAGACATGTGGTCGTCTCTAAAAATAACATAAACTATACTGTCCTCATCAGGGTCAGATGATTGTTTGTCTCAGATGAATCAATGCTTGATATATATTTATCCTAAAACAAGCCAAGTTTTTGTTATTGCCAATGTATATACTTGTTAGGAGTGTAAAGAGCAAATGGAGGTAATTACGAAATAAATATGTGGTGATGTTTAGGTTTAGTAGAGATGAGGGCCGAGTTTATGCAAGAAGGGGGTTTAAAACTGTGCAATGGGGTTTAAGTTACAGTTTTAAAGCCTGAAGTTTCAGCTGTTCTGACTTGCCCCAAAGCCACTCAACCATGTAGTGTCTAACACCCTAAAGAGTTAGACCTGCAACGAGATACATGAGTGGTGCTTAGTCACAGAGATAGTTATGCCTATTTTCATCTATTTATCACCTCATTATTGGTATTGTCTGCCAATGACTTTCTCTGTGAGAAAGTGTTTTAATACTGATATTTAGTTAAGAGTTACAATATTTAAAGGAATACTTTACCCACAAATATATATGTCAATTAATTGCCCCATTTTCCATGAATTCTTGATTAACATTTTGCCTAACCAAACATCTGTTTTCAAGCGCTCAGACACGTGCAGTGTAACCCAAGTCTCATTTGCTCACTGTTTCCCAACACCTGCATTTTTGCTAAAACCCTAATATTTAGTACACTTTTAGGTCGTCCAGACTTGCAATTCATCTAGACTTTTTTATTCCTTGTTCCCCATGGAGACATGCGGGAAAAAATAATTCAAGGTAACAGGGAGGGAGTAATTTATATACAAATGGTTATTTAGTGTGAGAAGTATTGCTTTAAGCATCAGTTATACAATCCCTTGTATTTATATCTCTGCAGAACAATAACCTACAGTGGCCACTGAAGAAGAGATGTGACACAACACATGGTGTCTTCATCACTAGACATGTACAGTTATTGGGTCATTTGTGATTACCATGTATGATTAAGTGATTGAGTAGCTGTTCATGTTGACTCAGCCATCTTGTGCTGTGTTGTTCCAGCTGGTCTGTAGGAGAGTGGGGGGTGTGCAGCCAGGGCTGTGGAGGAGGGGAGCAGACGCGGCAGGTCCAGTGTGTCCAGAGGAGCAGCCAGACTAACGTAGACGCCCTGACCGACTCTCACTGCACCCAGCCCGCCCCACCCAGGGGACAAGCCTGCAACACACACAGCTGCCCGCCAGTTTGGACCGCTGGGCCATGGTCACAGGTGAGCATGTGTAAAAGGGATATGTAAGAATCTGAATTTTCAAGGATCATTGGTGTTGTAGTTCAACACTTACATCCACAGCAGGAAATAAAAATACTGCATGCTCTCAATTTATCTAAAATGGCTTTACACACCAGCCTTGATAGTTCCGCCACATTTTATGACAGTGATCTCAGTGGCTTTAAAATATGAATGTTCCCACTGAGACTTTATATGTTTAATTCTCTGTCCAATTCC
The DNA here is from genome assembly GCF_000735185.1 of Notothenia coriiceps. Taxonomy (NCBI): domain Eukaryota; kingdom Metazoa; phylum Chordata; class Actinopteri; order Perciformes; family Nototheniidae; genus Notothenia; species Notothenia coriiceps. The sequence goes on from NW_011338626.1 coordinate 60,905, forward strand.
TATACATTGTGTGTGGTAAGTTGTCTGACTTTTTTAACTGCCATTTTGTCCCAAATGTCCTTAAATACCTGCCACAAGTGGTGTCCAGTTAACTCTCTGGTTCTCCGGTGTAGTGCGTCACCACCCCCCTGTTTCTTGGATGAAGTGAAACTTTTCTCTCAGGCCATGCCAAAAGATGTGTGCTTAGGATCAGAATGAATATTTGGGGAATCCTTTTGACTACCTCAAAGGAAGTACGAAGGATTTAAAGTACAATAAGTCACTGCATGCATCGGGAATGTGAATATATGGTTGCCATGCTGAATGCTTTCTGTGTAAAGCTGGCTTGTGGAGATATTTGGCCTGTGACAGTATTTTTCTATGCTAAAGTCATTTAATAACTACATTATGTCAATTCTTGAATTCATTTAGACAAATCCTCTTATTTATTATCTTTAAAGCATTTAAGGACGTCAGAGTTGATCTTTATCATGTTCTGGTGTATTTGGCAGTGTTCTCGTAAGTGTGGCAGCGGTTTAAGGAAGAGGACGGTGCTGTGTACGAGCACCAACCCTAGTGCCCGTACGCGCACACTGGCAGACAGTTTGTGCTCAGGTCTGCCAAAACCAGCCAATCAAGAATCCTGTTTCATCAAACGCTGCCAGAAACAACGTAAAGTGCAGTGGTTTGTCTCCACGTGGCAAGAGGTAATTCAAGTCCAGTTATAGAGCAATAACATAATATTTTATAAAGCATTCAGCAATGCAGCATGTAAATAATATAACTATTTTTAGCTAATATGAATATGTTCTCTCCATTTCTTCTCTGTTCCTTTCTTTGTTTGTTTGTTCAGTGTTCAGTAACCTGTGGTCGTGGTAATCAAGCTCGCTTCATCAAGTGTGCAGAGAAGGTGTGTATCTGTAATGATGCTGACTCAGATACAGTCAAATATGTGTTGGAAAATTAACTTGAAACAACATTTGTGACAAATTACTGCTGAAAGGCTAATCTCTTCAAATCCTGATTTGATATAAGTTTGAAATGTTCTTTTCTGTTTTGCATATGAAGTACATACAGTGCTATCGTTTTTTCGTTAAGAATTATTTTTTGTGTGCGTCATGTGGCAAAATGTCTCTTCTTGCTTACATCATTATTTGGTTTCCATAATGCAGGACACTGCGGGAAAATACAGAGAGCTGGCTGCCAAGAAATGCCACCATGTCCCCAAGCCCACGGTAGAACTACAGAGGCCATGCACTACAGCTGAATGCCCCATCCGCACCACCCCACCAGTTAACCGGTGGAGCACGCATCATCGCACCTATCCACCTAAACCCCTCCCTCAACCTCCGCCACCAGCAGAATGGCAAACGGCTCCTTGGTCACAGGTAATATAACTTAGAGAAGCGGATAAGGTTGTGTTTAATGTAATGTAAGGTTTACTGCATCACATTTGGTTTCTGCAGATAAATGCTTTATAAGTTCATTACATTTTGTGATCGGAGAGAGAGAGGAGGAATTGAATGTGTTATAACGTGGTTCATGACATCAATGATCAAGGTTTCTTCGTACTTTACAGTGCACAGTGACATGTGGAGGAGGAGTGCAGGCCAGGACAGTCCAATGTCTGGTGCAAGGGAAGCCCTCCCCTGGTTGTGCCCTCCATCTTAAACCCTCAATGTCCCAGGCCTGCAACACCAACTTCTGCCCACAACCTGAGAAAAAAGGTACCCAAGCTCATATATTTTAATACTAATTGCATGCTTGTGTACAAAGTATTGTTTTCTGTAGTCTGGATGGATTTCTTTTTGAAAAACCCTTATGAAACAAGCCTTGATAAATATTTATTTTAATTTTTTCCTCCAGACGTTGCATGTCGGGATTACTTTAACTGGTGCTACCTGGTGCCCCAGCACGGAGTCTGCAACCACAAGTTCTATGGCAAGCAGTGCTGTCAATCCTGTTCAAATTCAAACCTATAATCACATGGAGTGACTCTGTGACGAGACAAATAGGTAGTTAAATAGACAAAAGACTATATTTGAAGTCCATGCTTGAAAAGACTGTTTTTGCTTTAAGCGTGTGGCGAGCACTGACAAACATAGACACTTCAATGGAAGTGCAAGAGAGTTGCAGTACCCTCTTTCTTCTCTGCGATGCCGGACATCTGGATACAAGAACTTGATTCCCTACACAGGAATGTGATCAGGACAGTACAAATAAAGGAGATAATTATAAGGAGGAACTAGCAGAATGGGAATCATGATTAAAGTGAATAGGACTGACATATCCAAAGAAAACTGAAGACCTGAAAAACCCCAGCTTTGTTTATGTACTGTGTGTAAATAAAGAGATGTGTATCCAGGACACCCAACATCTCCCTGTCAACCAAAGGCCAGCGATGGCAGGCCAACAGAGAGAAACTGTCGAAGAGGTTTCAGGCACTGCCAAGCATCATGTGATACGCCCTGCTCTGCTCTGCAATTCTTGATTAAATAAATATCTGATGTCTAATAATGAAAAGGGATCATTAAAAAAATGCAGATACGAAAGCAAATATTTTACCCTACGGCCTGATAGAAAACAGACTGAAGATAATTAAAATGTGCTTCCTCAATAGCTGGACAATAACAGGAAGCTTTGTGTTGTCATTTAAAAGAAAAAAGAAAGGAACATAAAAAAAGCTTTACTGAGATCGGTCAAGCCTGTGCAATGACTTTCATACTCAATGGTGCTTTATCGATGTCTTCTGTCACACAATCAATGTTAAATCCTCAAGTTTCAGGAAGAAGCAAATTAATTGTGTGACCTGTGTAAAGTATTGTTTGTTTTATTTATTGGCTTTACAATACAGCGTTGCTGGAAGACTGTATTTATAAGCAATATAAATGTGTCATTGTATTACTTAGCCTAAGGAAATGATCCTAAGCCCATTACCTTTATATTTTGTATTAATTTCATAGGATTTCATGCTGACAAACTGCACCTTTTTTCATCAAAACATTTATTTCATTGTTGAAGAGAATAAAAATAAACTGATTTGAATAGCCCATTTCAAGGTCAACATTGTTATCGATCATTACAACAGAAAAAATAAAATCTTTTGCCAAAAATAATGGCGAAAGGTATGAACTTAGAGATCATTACATTGTCCAACATTATTCATATGTCATGTATTGCATGCATTGATATGTCACAGAAATAATGCATTACATATTCTTTGTGGTTAAAATCAGTGATAAAATAAACAGCTGATGGCTATTTTAATGTGATTCTATTTTACAATGTAAATAAAAAACAATAAACATGTGTGTCGAGTCAGCATCTCAGCTTCTGTTGATTTATTTCCTTCTTTGCTGCTGGTAGTAAGAGTGAATTTGATCTTACCAGGGAGGTGTGAAACTTTAAATACATTCTTAAAAAAGGAGGAACAGGCTCAGGAAGCGAAACGTGATCCATGCATACGAGAACCTTTAGCACCCCAATGAAGAAAAGTGGTGCAGTTTATGCTTGGAGAATGCTTAGCTAGGTTAGCTTACCTCAGATCTTGTTAGTTGCTAGTTTAGCAATTGGTAAACCTGCAAAAATACATTTTGATAACCTGGGGGCAGCGCAGCAAAGACATTATCACTTCTAAAAGTTATTGTAGCAAGAAGGTTAGCTCACATATTGCTGTTTAGCTGCTAAATGCTCCACTATGTTCACCAGCTAGTCTCTAAGTGTTTTTGTAGGTAGGAGACATGCAAACATTTCCTTAGAACTATTTTGTTGGGGACAACTCAAAATGAACAAAGAAAAAAAACGGTGTTCTTGCAACCAATGAAGCCAAAACAAAGTCAGTGCAGCACAGGCCAGCACAGCACACAAGCTAACGGTAATGCCCATGAGGTATTCCATTTCAACACGTATGACATCTTGTGTCTGAGCTTTACTCTTTCGTCATTTCTCAACAAGTCAAATAGACACAGATGCCCAAAACAAAATCACCATTGTCACACTCCTCTGGGCAATCCCCTTCAGAGAGAGAGAGAGAGAGAGAGAGAGAGAGAGAGAGAGGGAGAGGGAGGAAGAAGAGAATAATAGTGTGAGAAGAGAGGGAGAGATTAGTAGAGTGGAAAGGGAGGAGGGAGGGCATACATGTATTTGGTGCTGTCATAGAAAAATGCTGTGAGAAAGGGAGAGAGTGAGCCAGAGGTGGGTAAAGAGAGAAAAGGGTGTTTTCCTCCATGTCAACCACCTCTCTGTAGTTGATTTAGTTGGTCAGCTGTGGGCACGGTGTTACTCTGCATGGTTCTGTGTGTGTAGACAATACAAAATATGCAGATATGCAGAAGGGTTTTATAAATGAATGCCAGTTTGCTGACAAAAGCAACACCACACACACACACACACACACACACACACACACACACACACACACACACACACACACACACACACACACACACACACACAGTCAGATTACTCAAACCCCCCAAGCTTCTGGAATGCACTGTCATCAGCCACTCTTCACCTCTGTCAAGTTCAAACGTAATCTTGTGTAGCAGAGACGAGACAACAAATGACACCAATATAGAAAATAAGATGTGTTTTAAAAATGTTTAAATCATGAAACTAAAAACCTAATCATTAGGTTTCACCCTTATGCCAACATTAAAACCTCTCTTCATCTGGTATTGAATGCCATGTTGTACAGTATTTCTAGAGTTTCCATTGTCTTCTGCTGTCTGTTTGAGTTTCCACCTGCTAATGCAATGCAGCTGCATTGGTAACTGTACACACCTGTATGTGTGAATGCAAATGTGCATGTGTTTCTTTGACAAAATTAGCTAGCCCCGTGAAAAACTGATGACCCATTTTTGTAATAACTCTTCAAACATGAATATCACAATAAGTAGAAATAGTAATAAATAATACAATAATGTCTTGCTTGTGACTGACTTTGTCTTCTATGACTTTCATTAGACAGCAATTGTGTCACCTCACTCAGCTACAGCATCCTCACAAAGGAGGAAAAAATCTAACCACACAAGAAGAAAGGGATTAAGAGGATGAAGAATTTTGTTTATACACAGATAAGATAGTGATCAGACAAAGGCTTCCTGTAGGTAACAAGGTGATCGAGATACATCTGGAAACATCCAAAGTGTTACCTAACATGCCAGGTAACCAAAGAGGTTATCTGTCAGAGAGAGACAGGAAGAGAGAAAGCATGCCCAGCACTCCCCTTTCCACTAAAGAAACTATGCTATCTTTGACTGCATCTGTTTGGAAAGATTTACCTCTTTAGCCTCAGGGCTACACTCTGAAGGTTCATCTGAAGTTACAGGGTTATTATCTTTCCATCAGGATGCACCTACAACAATCCAGCACCTTTAGTTGTTTCCTCTCAGCTATTAGAGTCATCAGGCTGTAGACAACTCGCTGGCAGAGAAAGGAACACAATGAGCTGGGGGACTTATCACAAAAGTCTCAATATACTGTATGTACATCCAACGTCTAAACTTGTCTTGGCCTTGACTACACCATTTGTATTTCTAAAGATGAAGTTATTTTGAGCCATTACTTCTTGAAGGCCTACTGATCAAAGTGCTGCATCTATTTGTGTGTGTGTGTGTGTGTGTGTGTGTGTGTGTGTGTGTGTGTGTGTGTGTGTGAGAGAGAGAGAGAGAGAGAGAGAGAGAGGGAGAGGGAGAGAGTGCGTGTCTGACCAAGAGAGAGAGATAGTGGCAGATACATTAGGAACACTGTAGCCTGATCTGTACAACAGTTCCCTCTGCTGACTGAAATACAGTAACACACAATGCAGCAAAACAAACGTGAACATGTTTTCTATTAATCCATTACATGTGGTAGTTACGAAACACTATCATGAGGTTTACTGCAGCTCACAGTTATTACTTTCAAAATAATATGTAAAGTCTCTCTGGAGCTTCAAAAACGTGTTCCCTGACCGGGAATCGAACCCGGGCCGCGGCGGTGAGAGCGCCGAATCCTAACCACTAGACCACCAGGGACATGTACCACGGCTCGCAGATCATTCAAAAATATATTATCCAAACGTATACCTTGAAAGTGAGTGAAGTGTTTGTGTTGTGTATATACAATTTCAGAATCAAACAGAGCACTCTCATTATAACGTAACACTATCAGAGACTACCAGGGACATGTATGTACCACGGCTCGCAGATCATTCAAAATATATTATCCAAACGTATACCTTGAAAGTGAGTGAAGTGTTTGTGTTGTGTATATACAATTTCAGAATCAAACAGAGCACTCTCATTATAACGTAACACTATCAGAGACTGGATTTGGTGTGTATCCTCGGTTATAGCTTCTCAAGAGAGCCTCCTCGACGCTCGATCCTCGAAGTGCATTTAGAGAAATTAGATGTCCTTCAACATGGCGCGCTGAAATTCATTTCCGGGTCACTACCGGAGGACCGAGGAGTCGAGGGCCGTTTCTCAATCGCGAGGAAACTGGCTTGGTAGTCGCATACTTCCAAGTCACTTCCTTCAGAAACGAAGCAAGTATAC
>NW_011338626.1:67467-97664 GCF_000735185.1 Notothenia coriiceps
CTTCCTCCAAATCTTTATCTATATCTCAATCATTCATCTATCTAGGATACTAAAATCGCAAGCAAATACGTATCTCATCTTAATTACAAATTTAATGTAAAGGAAAAAAACAAAACCTAAAAAAGAAACCGCTCGATAAAAATCTTGTACGGGCGGCCCGCTGAGTGAAGGACGCCGCTGACTCACGGGCGGCCGTGGCACAACCCGATGCGGACAAAAATTCTAAGAATAGAAAATATTGGTAAGTTGACCAAGAATAGGTGTCAACATCCGATTTAACAACTGATCAGTTTACTGAGGTTCAAATAATACCAAAAAATAACAAAACCCACAATGAATATCGACCAATCACGTTTTGCTTGATTTGCGGGACCAGCGTTGCAGTCGGGAAGAAAAGCAATGTGGGACCTCCCCGCTGATTTTCCTTCTGGCAGAATCTACACAACACATCAGCCCCATTGAACAGCCTATCATGCCAGCCTATACAACACAACACATGAGGAGCAGAGTTTTACTCTGTGTGTGTTGTAACTTGCATATATATTTATTCCACTTGACGCACACACACGCATGGCGTAATCTCCACTGGGGACAGGGGGGACATGTCCCCCGCACTTTTTGAAATCCCGTTTGTGTCCTCCCACTTTACAAATATGTTTATTATTATTTTTGAACGCAACCCGTCATCGCCAAGGAGGAGCACACAGCCTCTGTGAGCGAGCGAGAGAGCTAGGGAGAGAGAGAGAGAGAGAGAGAGAGAGAGAGAGAGAGAGAGAGAGAGAGAGAGAGAGAGAGAGCGAGCGAGCGAGCGAGAGAGAGAGCTAGGGAGAGCACACTTTTATCTATTTAATATAGATAAAGTACAAAGTCATTCCAGTGTGTACTATAGGACAGTACAAAAAACAGTTTAAAAGGGGAGTGATTAGTAAAATATGCATAAATAAAAAGAAAGAATGCTAATTAGGTAACATAAGATAAGAATAAACCAGTTTAAATGATTTGTTATTGGTTGCGGTGCGCGGTGGTGGTCAGAGCGCGCAAGACCGAAGCAAAGATTTGTACTTGAGGCGGGGTGAGAAGATGTACGTGGTAGAGAAATACGGGAGACGTCTTATATAGGGTATACACGGCGCGCGTGAGCAAGAAACCGCGCGACCCTTTTGGAGTTTCAAAACTACATTATAAGTTTGAAAGGTAATAACGTGGACAATAACGTAATTAGACGTAAAGTTAGTACAAGGGGAATCGTCAACGATATGTTAAAGGGGAAAATTGGTGGTTCACAAGTAGTAAGCTATTAATTGCTTCGGAGGTTATGACATGTATTTATTGGTGACTGTAGATTAATTAGGACCAACTCCCTTATGATTTCTGTTTACCCGAAGTTAGGGTTCTCTGTTCGTTAGAGTGTACCAAGATTAGGATTGGGTCCATAAATTGGGGTTTACAGCTTTTATGATTTCGTCGTGGTGTTGTAAATGGGTAGGTTGGATAGCTTTTATAAGGTATATTATTATTTAATTTTTTGTGATGTTTTACGTTACGGTAATTAAACAAACACAAATAGACGCATTTAAGATTACTTTGTTTGTGGTACCCGAGCCCAACCGCAACCATGCTTGAGGTCGCCTCGGTGCCTCGCGGGGGGGTTCTTAAGATTTTGGGGGCAGTTGCCTTCCCGGTGAGGGTGACTAGGTGACCTGGAGAGAGTCCAATTGGATCCGGTCGTTGTCTACCAAATGTCTGGTACCAACAGGGTCAAGCGCGAACCGGTACCCGAACTGAGAGGTGCCTTTGGCCCGGACCCCCCTAATTTTAGAATTTCTGGGAAGTGTCAGAGGGACGCGTAACGGACCTGGAAAGGGGTGCACGCGCATTTAGGCGGGCCTTGTAACCGGATAGCGGGACCACCGCCGAACAAGCAGAGGGAGTGAACCCAGGGTTTGGACTAAAGACCGGCCGGACATCGCCCACTTTGCGGGTCCCACTTAACGAAGTTTGGACTGGGAAAATAGGAGGGAGTAGGGTTTGCCGTTCAAGGCTTACGCCCGAGCCCCCTTTTGGTGGCCAGTGGGCGGCTAGCGCTAGTAGTGGGCTCGAGGAGGTTGCTATCAAAGGTGAATCTTTGGGTGACGCGGGGTGACCGACCGTTTATGTTGAGATAGACGCGATGAGGACGGCGTATCCGCCGCAGGTCTAGTATTTGTAGCTTTAATGCGGGGTAGAGTCCCCGGGTGTCACTGTTCTTATAAAAAAGTGGTTCACAAACGCCACTAAAACGGCGCAAGTGACCGCCTGATTTTTTCAGCCCAGGGGTGACGGGAACTTCAGCAACGCCCGCGCCCAAAAGGCACCGAAAGGGAGACGGGTACCGTGAAAGCGGGCCCGTGGGCAGAGTTGACTACGGGTGTCCGTCACCCAAAAGCTCCGCATCAAGAAGCAGGAGGGGGGGACTTTTGCGCTGTGTCCCGTGACCACGCTGCGTGCTGTTAGGAGGCAGGAGGGGACCGAGAGAGCCTTCGGGTCCCCCCTAGTCCTGGAAACGTTGAGCAAGGTGGTAGTGCAGTTAGGGGTCATCTGATTAGTGTTAGCGAGAACGCGGGTTTACACTAAGGCATTTCTGTGGGGTGTAACTTCGGCCGCCACCTTTCGGTTATGAGGGATGGTATAATTCCAAAATAGAAAAAGGGTCGGAAGGGGTAGTTCCAGGTAGGTCGCTAAACGCCCGAGTGGTTGGTCCCCTTGCCCCCAGGGGTGTGGCATCGTTGGGTAAAGAGACGGGAGCGGTTTGAGGGGTGCACCAGCCCGGGAACGGAAGGGATAAAAAATTGGTGCTGGAGGGCACAACAACTTCTCATAGCGAGCACCGACCGCTCTATAGCAACTGCCCTAGAGGGTAAGGCCCCAGAGCCCGTGAGGAACTGTTTAGGCTAGCACCGAACCCCATGCGCTGTCTGGCAGAGTTCAAGGCGGGGAAGTGTCGTCCGGGACTGGTTCCAAAAGCCCGCTGGGTAGATTTTTTGGCCCGCGTTCCTCTTTTTTGGGTACTAGCCCGCGTCGGATTTAATTTAGCGTTCCCCGGTATCTCAGGGGTCCGTCCGTAAACCGCCCCTAGGTTATGTTTCATACGGATAGATGAGATAGATTAGATGGGGGTGCGGTCCGGGCGTGTGTTGTTGTGTATGGTTATGTGTTGTGTTGTTGTGTGTGTTGTGTGTGTGTGTGGTGGTGTGGTGGGTGGGTGTGGGGTGGTGGGGTGGGTGGGGGGTGTGTGGTGTGGTGGTGGTGGTGTGGGTGGGTGAGAGGTTTGGACTTGCAGTGCGGCAGGAGGCGGGCCGCGGTAGAGCAGAGAGAGCAGGTGAGAGTGTGTGGGTGTTGAGGGAAAGAGTTTGAAGGCGTGGGGAGAAAAAGGTGGGGGCGGTGTGTGGGTGTTTTGTTGGGTATGGCGCAAGTCGGGAAAGCTTTTGGTCCAAAAAAACATACGTTGTGGGTTGAAATAAAAGTATTTTTAAAATGTGTCAAATAACAAGGTTCGGAAGTATCGATTTTCAACGAAACCTTGAGATTGGAGTCGAAGGTCAGGGACGCCAAAGGAAAAAATTAGAACCCCCCTTCCGTCACCCAGCGACCCACCTCCAAACTGCAGAGAACACCGACCTCCCGCTAACATTGGGGTGGTGTTGCGACCCTTTCCTAATAGGAACCAACACCGAAAAAAACCAAGTTAGTTCACTATCTTGTTTGTTTTTGCAACGCGCCCCACCAAAGAAATTTAAAGTTTACGAAGTCCGTCCAAGGAACTAAGGCTCAGCCATAGTCCGACACGCTTTTTTAGAGTTGGTTCAACCTCGGTTAACTGTAACGGAGAAGCATCGACCAAAACCAGATCGTTTGAAGGAGATACAGATTGGTGAGCAAGTCCACGAAAAGGAAGCTCACTAACGGTTGTTGATGGCGTGTTGCAATAAAAGGCTGGTGAAAGAAGTACAACAAGATTAACCAAAAATATAGGAGAACAGAACCGCTATGTCACGAAAAGACAGCCGTTGTTGCCTCGAATCGATGTTTTGTTTGGGTCAGGGTTTGCCTTCACGTAAAACGGTTAGCTTCCCTCCTCAAAGTCCTCATTCGCCTTTGCCGAAAAAGTATNAAGTATACAGCTCCCTTTAGTATGAGTGTTGAGAGCTGTATCCATAAATTCATTTGGTACTCAAAGTGCAGCAGATTGATGCATTTCACTTCAACATTTAAAAAAAAATCTTTTAGAGGAGGCGAGGACCCCCCTAGAAGATGTGAGATCCCCCCTGGAGGATGTGAGGCCCCCCCTAGAGGATGTAAGGTCCACCCACAAATAAAGCAGGTTAAAATGATTAAATTGCATACATTTTCTTTTAGTAAACACTGAAAACGGGTCCCACAGACCCAAACAGTACACAAAGGTTAAAGGTAAGCATATAATATATAGATATAAAATATATACAATGCAAAAAACAAAAAAAAGAGGAGTAAAAGTAGCCCCCGACTTGCTTTATTTTTTGAAAGTAGCCCTCATCCTAAAAAAGGTTGGTGACCCAGTGGCACACTTGTTAGCCTGTTCCATTCTTCTTTGTTTTCCGAAACTGTGGCTTGGAAGTATACTTGCTTCGTTTCTGAAGGAAGTGACTTGGAAGTATGCGACTACCAAGCCAGTATCCTCGCGATTGAGAAACGGCCTAGAGAGATAATCTCTCTGCCTTTCTCACTTCGGTTAAATGGATCCTAGCGTCCCTCACTTGCGTCGTTTCCCTGTGACTAGTCCCTCCCACCAGGGAAGCATGGAGGGACGCAAGGAAACCACGAGAAGCAGGGAAATTAGTTTTAAGAGCAATGGGACGTCCTTTCCTCCGGAGCGTCACGTGAAGCAACGTCCGTTTGTGATGACTCGGTCCCCGTTATTGTCACACACACCCCCGCCTCTGTTAGTACACATTTACTGACATAAATATTGTATCATCTGTTGTGGATCCAATAAATAAAATAAACTAAGAACTACANGGGCTATGTTGTTATGCTAAGTATGTGATGAACCGGAGTAGCAGTTCGGCACTACCAGTAACCATTAAACTCCACTATGCTCACCAGAAGCCTCCTGTGAGTTACTACCATAGACTATATATATGGTTACTACCGACGTCCTTTCCTCCGGAGCGTCACGTGAAGTGACGTCCGTTTGTGATGACGTTGCACAGCTGATCGTCTGAAAGCAGCCAGCTCTGTCCCCGTTATTTCCACACACACCCCCGCCTCTGTCATTACACATTTACTGACACAAACATTTGTATCATCAACGCCATTCTCAAAATGTATAAACGAACAATAGTTTGATTAATATTGATTAGAGTGCACAAAATAAATAAAATAATTGAGAGAAGAAAAAGAGATATGTTATCAAAACCCAGTTAGATTAACATTCATTGGATTGCACACTTTGTTTGTTTGTTTGGATATGTAGCAAATTAACATTTTAAATAGCACTTCATGACTGACTGAATGGAAATGATAATAAGTAAGGGGGCGGGGGCGAGTGTCTGAGGATTTCATCGGAGGATGGTCTGGTGGTTCCTCGATTATAGCTCCTCCATTATCGCTCCTCGCTCCTCCGACAAAATATCTGAGACTGCCAAGGCACACAAGATGGCGCAGACAAATCAACTTCCGGTGAGACCGAGACCGAGGAGCGAGGAAATGAAAAATAAGAGAAGTGAGAAAGGCCCTAGGGCTCTGGGGGTAGAGTGTTCTGCTCCTACTGGCCGGTAAACCGCAGCACGATTTGCTGCATTTGTTCTGCAACGCCCCCAAATGCCATTGTGAACTGCCTGAAGGAAAACAGAAAATGTAGAGAAACATCATATTTTTGCCGACACCAAATCAAACGCATATATTAGTTACACGTAATTAGAAAACTGACCATAATTTGAAAGGGGTTGCACCGTAGCAATTAATACTACATGTTATGTTAACCGGCATTTCACAAAGCTTCCCATGTGGGGTCCTATTTGGGTCCTTGGTCAACGTGGGAGACGCGTAAAATGTGTTTATTTTGAACCTGTCTGGAGTTTCTACTGAGTGAATTTGTTCCTCAATTTATTATCTATGATATTAAAGATTGTGAGGATTTCGGTAAAACCTGTCTTACCATGATGCCAAGGGACAGTCAGTCCAAAACGGCCGCAATCGCCGCGGACGCGACGGTTGGAAACTGTCAAAACTGCTATGTTTTGCACCAGGTCAGATTATCCTTTTATGACAGAAAATTCCATTCAAAAGTTGAGTTTGGTCTTTGTAAAGGGGAAATAAACAGTCTTTGATTTTGTGACGTGAACCTTTGATTCCTAAACTAAATATCAGTTTAGGGGAACGTTGTTGGTAATAATAATTGTGGTTGTTTTTGTTTTGTGTCTTCCTGTCTCCTACTACAGAGCCAGACCGAATACGTGTCGTCATTTCTGGCTCTGAAACAGAGGATAGCGGTTTCTGAGTGAGTCATAAATGCATTATTATTGCCATGGTGATTTGCAGCAAATACATTTTAGTTAGCTATCGGTGACATTTGGACACTGGGGGAACTGGGGGTTGGTCACTTTACAAGGTGTAATCTAGCAACACATAGTAGTAATAATGTGTTCGTACTAGCTTAAAGGGAATGTTTACCAAAGGAACAATACTCTTATACAAAAGGTGACCTCAGAGTGCGAAATTACCTAAAGAATCTCAATAAATGCATAGTTTATTATGTTCATGTGTTACGCAGTGACGCAATTGGACTTCAACAACAGCTGGAAGAGCTGCAGATCAGATTGGTTACTCTGGAGAAAAAGACGGCCGATTATGAATCTTTGCAAGCAGAACTTGAGGAAAAAAAGGTATGATCTTTCTTTGTAGAGTGTAATTTACACAATATGTTTCCTCAACCTTTTCATACACTTAGTTTTGTTGTGTGTATGCTGTGTGTGATATTCTCTTGTTTATTTTTTTCAAGGTTGCTCTTAAGACCTTTGGGCAGATTTCTGAAGAGATGGAAAAATTGAAGCAGGAAAATATCAAGATGATGGCAGAGTAAGGGATTATTTTATTTGAATCATATAAGTGCAAATAAATATATTATAATGGAATTATTTTACGTTAATTTTTATTTTTCACATTGTTCAGGAACGAGAAGCTTGAAGACCATCTTAAGGATGTGAAAGGTACTTCACATCCTATAATTTATACCACTAAAAAGTTGCAAAACTTTGAAATAATAATCTGTTTATAGATGTTTTAAATACATCACTGATTCTTTGCTAAATTGTCTTTCAACCTTATAGAACTGACAGAAACACAGTCACTTGAGAATGCTCTACTGAAGAGGGAAAAAGCTGTAGTAGAAAATGATCTGCTGGAAACACAGGTAAGAAAAAACGGTCTCTGCACTTGAGTCAATTACATTTGCTGTATCTCATCACTGACGATCATTTAGAACCATTGTTTTTCAAAAAGCTTTATTCATAGTTTAAAGGTAGCTCAGGAAAATGTATAATCTTTGCACATTTAATATTTTACCTTTCAGACCTCTTTGAAGAAATCTCAGGCAAAAGCAGATCAAGTTGAAAGATTGATAGAGGAGAACGCCAAGACAGCAAGCATGTAAGAACTGGCTTTTCCCATTTAGTCGTGTCCTTCACAACCCTTGTTTGGGTTGTTTGTGAGAAACGTATTCGAAAACAAGTGATGCTCAAAGGTCCCATGTTGTTTTCTGATCCACAGAAAGGGAAGCCTTGAGAATAAAGTTAGGCTGCTTGAAAGTTGGTATCAAAAATGTATTTTACACCACATGAAAAAATTATTTAATGTTCCTAATGATTTTATTTTGGCTGTTTAACTATACATATTTCTGTCCATATTTCAGACTTGGTTTGCAAACAGAATCATCAAATATCCCATCTGACCAAAGAGAAGATCTTGCTAGAGAGCAATATTGATGACCTCCAGGTGCAGTAATAATCTTTGTAAAAACTGCACATTTGTGGGGGTAATTTTCAAAGTTATTACACAGACATTTCTTTGTGTTAAATTTCAATTACTTTACAGGTGAGAATGAGGAAACTGGAAAGAGAAAGGTGCAAAGGTAAGTAAGAAACAGCTTGATTTACAAATACACTATTACAACGAACGCTTACTTTGCTGCAGTCAGATATTGGTTCTTCCAGAAGTTAGGTTTTCAGTTAACAAAAAAACAAAAAATGATTCCAAATTACCGAACTTTTTTTTAAATTAAAGGTGGGGTAGGTAAGTTTGAGAAACCGGCTCGAGATACACTTGTTGTTATATTCCATGGAATGCTCTTAACATCCCGATAGCAATGAATATCTTAAGTGCTTTGACAAAAGATCCATAAAATAATGTAATCAGTGGAAGCCGTAGCACTGTAAAAAGCACGACCAATCATCTGAGCCGGTCCGGCTAAAGTAACTGGATGGCCTACCTGCCTGTCAGCCTTCCATCTGTGCACAAACTTATCTCGTGCCCTCATTGGTCATGTGCGCGTTTGTGTGTGTTGGAGGAGGGGCTCTGTAAGGAAGTGGCAGATTTTTTCCGGCTGTGTATTTTCAAATTCTAGCGCACTCGAGCTGGTTTCTCCAAAATTACCTTCCCCACCTTTAAATGTCAAAGGGCCTTTTTTAACAAAAGTGCATTTGATCTATATAATGGCAACAACTTTATTCTGACTTTAATTTTCCATTTGACAGATTATAGGAGTACATCAACTCAAGCAAGTGCACCGAAGGAGCCTAAAGTAGACAAAGGTATGCAGTCAGCTTCAATTATGATTTATTACATTAATTTAAGGATCGTATGCTTCGTCTTTATTAGTTGTGCAGCTTGTGATTGATTGCGTCTGCTTTTCAGAAAGGTTCCAAATGCTGCTACAGGATTTATGGGCATGTGTGGAACCTCAGCAGCAGAACCCTGTCAACCTGATACATTACCAAACCTCTCCAGGTGAGGCATCGTTAAGCTATGTTGTATAAATGTGTGAGACAGAACTCAACAAGTCTCTCACTTTTGAATCGCTTTTGCATTTATATTTGTAATTTCCCCATTTAATGCATTCATGGCAATCCTTTTTATTCTTGTACATTTCAGAGTCAAGATCCAAGGATGTTCCACCAAGCCCCCCACAAAACAGACTGCACTCTCATCTGAAGAACGCATCCCAGTCCCCTTCTCATAAGATCAGTCAATCCGACAGTTCCCCTGTGCAAACAAAAGCCATTTTTACACTGTTAAAAAGCACTCGTCATAGGCGGAAAGACATTAAGCATCAAGCATCGCTGCAGTCACCAAGTACCAAGAAACCAAAAAACACTCCCAAAAAGAGCAAGTCCAAGAAGCACAAAGCTGAGGAGTCGTCTTCTGACTTTGGAAGCTCAGAAGTATCTTTGGGTCAGATACTGGCATTGTTCAAATCAGTGCTTCCCTGCATTTCACCTATACCAGACGAGGTGGAAAATCAGGTACATTTTCATATGCATTTTCTCAAAAATAATACCAACTAATGTGCAGTTTTCACCTGTTTTTATGTAAGTGCAAATTGCTGTGTTAAAAGGTCTGCATGCACAATGCAATATTTTTTATTAAAATCAGAATCAATGAAGAATTTTAAAAGAAAGTCACAGAATATGGAATAGGTAGAGATAAAACCACTTTTCATACAGTACTTTTACATCAACTACTAGGTTAGCTTATCCTTAAATATGTCAAACCTTATATAATAGTATTTGTAACTGAACTAGTACTTTTTAGATATTGTGTCATTTTCAATCAAATGAATTATGATCAATTAAGAAAGGAACAAAGGTCTGGCTGTCGTTGTTTGTGAATATACATGTCATTTATATATTTAAAAATGACAGATTTATTATGTTTAGAAAATCACAATTTGGTCCCTCAAAGCTCCTGTAATGTCATTGCGAAGTGGTCAAAAAAGCACTGTTATATTTTCTGCCTTTTGATTCTCCTGGTCAATTTCAAAGTGGTGGTTGTATCTTATAACACATCTGTGTTTTGTCTTTCAGGATGCAGAAATGGAATCGATGGAGACAACAGATGGGGATAAGGAAAACCATCCCAAAATCTCTGACGACTCTGTTCCTTCTCAACAAGAAGAGTCCTTACTCATCACAACATCTGGAACAAGCCCCTGTCTAAAACCTTCTGCACTACAGAGAGAGGAAAAGGTAGACTTGCCAGTAGTCACAAGACAGGAAGTGGAACACATTTTCAATGAAAATGACTCCAAAGACTCGGGACAAAATATTTTGAGTCGCGTCACTGAAGTGAAGGTCAAAGGCATCACAAATGCAAAGGAGTTGCCGAATGAGCACAAGCCGTCAGCCGTGCAGTTATCATCAACAGCTTCTTCTTCTGCTCCTACTTATTTATCTTCTTCTGCCAACAGTGGTGCCAATAGTATCCCTGAAGGTGAAAATGCAAAGGAAGTTCAGTCAGATACAGGTGAAAAGATTGAGGTCGACACAAGGCCTGGTGATCTTACTGATGCTAAAGCAGTCCTTCCTGAGGTTGGACAGTCCCCCAGAAGGAAGGATACAACTGTAATCTCTGAAGAAACAGTTGATGTTCAGCCAGTTAATTCCTCAGTTACCTCCTCAATAATCATTGACTCTGTGAGAGTTGCTGAGGTAACAAATACAGAAAAGGGTTCCGAACTGGGAAAAGACCTCCAGGACTCAAGTGATCTGGGACAGGGCAGTCAAGATGTCTTAGCACCCCAGGAGAATAGAGGCTGTGTGGGCCATGACACAGATGTGCCAGACGATAAACCCTGTTTGTCAATCAGCGATGACGGCCTCAGTAGTGCCACAAGTAAAAATGTTGAAGGAAAGCTTGAAGATGATGCACCCATTAAACCTCTTGGGGAGGAAAGTGGGAGCGAAGCACTAGGAACTGGTGGAATCACTGTAGCAGCTTCTGTCTCTGAATCAAATGGTGATAATAGATCTACGCCTCTTCCACTGTTGAAGATGGAAGATGACAAAACCCATGCTGACCAGGAAACTGGTAAGGCAAATGTTGCAACTACTGCAGAAAAGGGTGTTGACATAGACACATTCAACTGTGAAAAACTAGCAGATCAAGGCTCTCCCCTTTCTAACTTAAAAGAGGCTGATAACTATGAATCTATCAAGGATAATATACATTCTATGTCCAGGCGAATAAGTCCTTCATGTCTGATTCCCACTATAGAATTGCAGGCTTTGGACAAAGACCCATCACCAGAAAACCAGATAACAACAAACAAAGAAACTGTAGCACTTCAGGACAGCAGAGACGCAAGTCACCTTCAAGTGAAACAAAATATTGTTCGCACTGTTAGATCTACTCTGTCATTAAGAAGTGATACTAGCACAAATGAATTCACAAAAGTTACTGAAAATCAAAGCCCAGTTGTGATCCGAGAGGAAGAACCTAGCCAAGTGGCATGTTCCACTACGGCTCAGTCACCAGAATGCATAGGCCAAGTTCGCTCTGCGATGGGCCCTCCGCTTCCTCGTCTCCTAACACCTCTGAAAACACCTCCAAAGGCGGGCAAATCAATCAATCCAAGGCAGGCTATTGGTAAACTCTCATTTCCCTCGCCCATGGAGAGATCTGTTTCGCCTTCCACTCCTGTCCAGGCGCACTTGACTCATAACAGTCGGCAGCTGAGATCCTCTTCACTTAACAGTCCACTCCCTCCGAATGGAGTCCCCTCCTCTCCACTACAGTTCTGTTCCGCCACTCCAAAACACGCCGTGCCGGTCCCAGGTCGCCTACCCTCTACGGCAATGAACTCCTCCCCGTCATCTTCCTCCAGTCCATCTCAGGAGAACTCCATGAGGATCTTTGACACCATGTACCCGGAGCTCTCTGCCCACGCCCGAACTCTGAGCATTCTCAGAGGGAATGTCGGGCTCAGCATGTGTTCATCTGAGAGTGGGACGTTACCCACAACAACCAACAGTCAGATGTCTTGCTTTAAGACGATTAACTCCACTTCGACGGCCTTCACCAAGACTGAGATGAGACGAGAAAAAAGACAGGCCGTCAGTTTGCTTCAACCTAAAAGCAGTAAATGTCTCAGGCTAGATAACTGCTCTCCTACTGTCAGCCACAAGCAGGTGCGTTCCTCCTCCTCCAACAGTGGAGTGGAGGCCACCTCAGCCCAGACTCTGAGTAGCCAACAATGCAAACCAAAGACAGCTTTACCGTCCCATGAAGGTGGAGAACCGGCAAAGCAAAATCTTATAGCTCACCTTTTAAAGAAGATTGAAAACCAGTTTTTCGATCTACTGCCTGTGATCCAGAGCCAATTGTATGTTGGTAACCTGTCCAAAAAGCCTGTCTTGAGAGACGAAGAGAAGGAGGTCATCTCTGAGATTTGCCAAAACGGCTTGGTGAGTAGACTTGTTTATTCGGCCTATGAATTTCAGTTGTTTTCACTCTTGCCATTCATCATTTATTAATTTGACCGTATGACTTAGCCTTTTGTTGCTGCAAATATACTGCAAGTAACACTATATTTTTGGGAGAAAAATGCATTGAGAGGTAATCGCTCTGAGGTTTTTTGGTACCATGGATTTGATTTTAAATGTCAAGTGTTTTTATCTGCATAATTGAATTAAAGAAAAAAAAGTATTGTAGGCTTATCTTACTGTATGCAATTGTAGTTTAAAACAGTGTTTTTGTATGCACAATTGGTTCTTTCCCATTAATCATTTAGTTCTGAATAACATGCCCTTTGTGTAACTTCTTTATTGTTCACTTAAAGAAAAAAGAGACTGAATGTCAATAACAAAGGCTCTTGTGTAGCTCCTGACAAATACAAATACAATATCTATGTAAATGCAAACGCCTGCTAATAGCTCATACGATGTGTTTGTTTAAAAGATGTGTCCATGTGAATGAACTTTTTGTGCATGTTTACTCTCTCTTCAGCTTAACACGGGTGACATGATTTTGGCCATCCTGGAAAAGTTGAAAGAGGGGAAAAAATATCTGAACAGTAACCACACGCAGGCCCTCTGTAGAGTCCACACAGGGATCTGTAGACAGACAAGAGACTGGGAGAAAGCTCACATCCTGGCACACAGCATTCTCACAGAAGGTTAGCAATTAACGTTCTACCGTATTTAACCTCGTACATACTTTTGCAAATGTATTTTTACTTGATTGCTTCTCTCAACTGTAAAGGCTGTCTTCATTGCTCCTTCATGCACCACTTAAGCTTCACTTTAAATGAAGATGTGTTTTCGCATATTGTGTCTTTCTTACTGCAGATTTCCCAGACTGTGCTAAGATGATTTTGTTCATGGTGACAACATGGCCCAAAGTACTCTCACACAGTAGTTCTCTGTGCCAGGCTATACATACTGTCACCAAACTGAAAGCAGAAGAAAACCTCCTCAGCTGCCTTTCAGCATACCTTGGCTGGGAAAAGGTATAGTATTTTTGCAGAGATCGAGTTCTCCAGTTGAATACTTATTTTACTCAAATCTAGCTTGTCAAATGTATATCCTCTGACTTTTAAAGGGGGTGACCGGTGAAAACATTGCTATTTATTTTAATTCCTTTAAAGTGTAGATAATTGTGATGGCATTTAAGTTTAATAAATTGTTTAGGTCCTGACCTTTGTGACCATAGTTTAGCCAGATCACTGTTTTTATCAAATGTCTTATTTCCCAATTGTATCCCTTTTGAAATCTAATCTCCTCTTATCACTGCAGACTCCTCCCTGTGAAATTGAGACGCTGATCTCCAGAACGCTGTCTGATATTCAGTCAGGGTCCGGCATGTCTTTCACTAAACACAGTCGCTACGGGCAGGACCTGGGTACTGAGGCCTGGCAGCATGTCTTAACCCTGCAACTCCTCTGTTCACACAAGAAGTGGCAGTGGACCTATGATCATTTATTGGGGTATGTTATTTGTTCTGACTTGAAGATACATACACATATACACATAGTCTTCCAAACAAAATCTAAATAATCTATGTGAAGCTGACCATTTTCTGTAAACAGGCATCTACTGTAACCCTGTGCTAATCTGTAGTGATGGGAATTATGGCTCTTTGAAGGGAGCTGGATCTTATGGCTCCGTTCCTTTCAAAGAGCCGTTTTAAAGGGGGCGGGGTTACTAGGTTTATCTGCAAAATAATCACCAGGATAATGATTGACTGTATTGCCAGACCTAATGTCAATAGTCTGCAGCATTGTAAACATGACACAAGGTGGTGCCATATCCATGTCATTCATGTCAGTGAATGCACTACTTTGAATTTACCTTCTATATGTGTTAAGTAAATAAAGTCGCCTTGCCTTGAATGAAATTCAAGCAACTCTTAATATTAGATACTGTGTTTTTAAGTGGCGATGGAGATTATTTGTTGACCCTGCTTTAAAGAATATTTTGCCTTTTACAAATGGTGCGCTTTGTCACTGCCTGGGTTTTGGTTGAAGTGCATCCAAATGCTGCTACTTTTTTCGTGTTTGGCTCATTTTCCATCCGAAAAACACGTTGTCTACCTGTCCTGTACCACTTGTTATGACTTCTCTCTCTCGCGTATTCCGTTAAGACCCACCCCATCTCACTCCTCGTGCTGAAACCTACCAATCAGAGTAGGGGCGGGTCTTCACAGAATACGTTTGGGGAACAAAATCAAGCTTTTTAAAAGGCGAGTGGTTTTGGCAGGCAGTGAGTGCGGACCGGAACGATTGAACGATAAAAAGAATTCAAAAATAATCGGCTCGTTCGCGACCGACACATCACTACTAATCTGTTGATTCTGCTTTGACAGCAAGGAGTTGTGGCCACTCATGAACACCTGGGTGACACAGCCCAGAGATCAACAAACTCCTGTCTCTGATTTGACCGTCGCCACTGTAGTCCGACTCATTGGTAGGTTTATTTTTTATTTTTTTGAAGGTTACCATAACCTGAATCAAGTGTAATTTATTGATAGCCTAGGGATTACCAAATTGAAAATGTTATGGTTTTTCCATTTAATATAGGACGCCTCGGTCAACTTGGAATGAAAGACAGGAATTCTTCCTCAGTGGTAACAGTAGCCAACGTCATGAACGCGTTTGGAAGGCACGGACAGACTGAAGGTATCTATGTGCTCAGAGTGATGTCCATTTCCCAAGACATACCTTTAGTTGGTCATCATTTTTTTAAACACTAATGTAGTTTTCTTTCTATTTTGAGTATTTACACATGTATTTACATGTGAATTTTAAACAGATTCCAGTGTGTGTATATATATATATATATATATATATATATATTATCCTGGCATNATTCTATTATCAATAACAGGGCAGGGTGAAATACCTATCCCTGTGTGTGCGTGTGTGTATATATATATATATATATATATATATATATATATATATATATTATCCTGGCATTTAAAAATAAAAAGCAGTCCAGTAGATGTTTTTCCATTCAAAAGCCACTTCTTTTTAAAGTTTTTAATTTTGTTCACATTTTGCCTTTTATTTATAGTACAGAAGAGATACAGAGGAAATTAAGGACTTAACCTTTAGTAAATGGCCTCCACCCCCATTTAGAAGTTTAATCTCATAATGTTTTTTCCCCCAGGTGTACCATGGGAGGTCCAGTTGGCCGCAATCTACTGCATCTATGACCTGTCTCCCTGTAACCCCAAACAAGCCCTGGATGCCCTGGCAGGGTGGAGAGGAGAAACGTTTCACAGCGTCCCTCCTGCAGTCACCAGCTGCATTAACCAGTTAGCTTCTATCTGCAGACAAGTCAAGAGTTGAGAGACACAAATGCTATACAGTTTGTACACTTTTTTTTTTTAATGAAAAATTCCAACTATGCACCTACGTTTTTATGTAAACTTGCTGACTGGCAGCCTATGGTAGAGTTGTTAACCGTTTGGGCACATAAATGTTCTCAAATTTGTTTGGTGCTACCCCTCACAAAGGAGTTCTTGAAGTACATAGTAAGCCTTTAAATTAAAATATGCTGAAAGACAGTTCAGACAAATGTTTTAGTTTGTGTTTTGTATTTGCACTTCTACTTTAAAATGAATACATTTAAATGTACTCTTATTTTGTAGCAAATGTTTCCTCAATGTTTAGTACTGGAGACATTTAACATTCGTTTTTTAAACTGTACATACCCTGTTATAAATGTACCGGCATGTATCACTGCAATCTTTTTGCTCAGGTAATGCTCTCAAATATTGTAAAATATGTACATGTGTTCTGGTTAAACTGTGGCCCGGTTTTATATAATTTCTTCATTTGTAAATATGAGGATTTGATGTTTGTATGAATGAAAAATAAGATTGCCACAGCTCTGTACAGTTTAAAGTTTCAGAGGTTATCTAACTTTTTCAAATAAAAAATTCAACATAATGAATATAAAATACATGTCTATTTGGTTGCATTTACTCCTCACTTGGCCAAATGAAATTCATTATAAAGCCATGCAAATTGCGTTCTGGGCCTTGGTCTACAAACTTAATATAGCCTATAAACTGCATGCTTATCCTAAATGAGAATAAGTCATTTATAAACTTATATTTCTTGGGGTGACATAAAATTATCATTTGAATACAACATTTTGATAGAGGCAATGATAATTGATCCAGCCAAATTTTAAAAAACGATCACGTTTATTCTGCCCGGTTTGATCTGTGCAACATAATGGCTACAATTTCCGGACGTTGCCTTCAAAATAAAAGCCCACAACACATTTGATACGTATTACATTTGAATAAATGTGTCTTAGTGCAAATTGCAGGATTGTAAAATCGTGTAGAGACGATTTATGTTATGACTTAAAATGCTTTTAAGAAATCCTGAATGAGAAATTGGTTTTAGACAAGATTTAGGAATATGGAGTAGGAGAGTTACAATTTAACAACCTATCCTATATCATCTATAAAGTATATATTTTTAAATGTGATTTAATGTGACTGCTTTGTATTTTTGTTTATGTTGTGTGTTGTTCATATGAGTTTCCAAGGGGTGGGTTCAATATTACGTTTAACTTCCGGTGTGTCCGGCTTGTGTTTGGGTAGATTGACGCATCTTTGAGTCTCGGGGGGTGTGTTCAAATATTTAAATCCCTCGGACATGCGTAGACGCTGATCCGTGCTGCTGGGTTCGCCATATTGGCTGTCTTTACATGGGGAGTGGAGTTGGACAAGCTGCCTGAAAAACCAAATCAGTTAATGGACATGAAGCAATTCGAAGATAACAAGTAAATTAACGCGGTAGGATTTATCTGTCTACGTGAACGCAAAGTGTTGAATTTGCCAAATTGCTCGCCATTTCCCCCTGAAGTGGTTCTCGACCAACTCGACTCCAATGGATCCCCAGACCGCTTGGATGCAGCCGGAACAGAAGGGACCTGCCAATTCCCCGTGGGTGCACATTTGGGAATCCTCTCAGGGATTTGGAGCTAACTCCGGCATCGACAACCACCTTCACCACCAACG
The DNA here is from genome assembly GCF_000735185.1 of Notothenia coriiceps. Lineage (NCBI taxonomy): Eukaryota > Metazoa > Chordata > Actinopteri > Perciformes > Nototheniidae > Notothenia > Notothenia coriiceps. The sequence continues at coordinate 85,021 of NW_011338626.1, forward strand.
CAACTTTGCATCATTAAATGCAAACTCCACGGAGGCTAACGGTGAGTATCGCAAGAATGTAGCACTGCCGGGGTGTGTGTTTGGGAAACTGTCGAAGCGAGACAGCGGCGGCGTAGAGAGAGGAAATGTCCGGAGGACGGGCTCGTTGTCGCCGTCCTCCTCCTCACTGGACTCGGAGGCCGAAAGCTCCTCGCCTTCCGGCTCCTCGCTGCAAATCGATAATTTGAACGAAGAGGCCAGTCGGTTTTTACACTACGGTGAGCACGAGTTGAACGAGAACAATCTCAGACGGCAACAGCAGCCCCCTCCGCCTTTTCACACTGTCCAGCAACACTGTCGCAGCATGCAACAATCTGGCGGCCACACCCCCACCGGGATGAAAAATCAGCATGGGAACAAGCACCACCACTATCAGTCACAGTCATCCGGCCGCAGGAGGCACCTGAACAGGGCCAACACTTTCCACGGTATCAACCCGCTCCTGTCCTACGCCTGCAATGGACACCATGTAGACTCTTCCTTCTGCCTGTGGAAAACCAGGCGCTACAGCCCGGGTATAAACGGGTAAGGATAATTGTAAGGTTTTTTTTCTAAGTCATGAGGTACGGGGTTCTTAAAGGAAACTCACCTAGTCACCAAATGCACACTGTTCCATGATGAATTGTAATGAAATAGGTTCAGTATGCATGAAACAGTTACATGTAGGCCTATGCCTTTTCTCATTGTCAATATGTCAATCTAGTATTTCATATCACAATAAACGGTGAAACCCATCTGTTGTGTAACTGACCCAACTAATTTATCTACGTTAACTTGCAAGTCAGCCAACATTTAAAACAATTTTAAATAGTTTGTAAAATAATGAACTTGACTTTGTGTGAACTGAAGTGCTTCAAACAATTCCTTTAGGGCAGTAACATTAGTATAGTATTTATGTCTAGGCCTTTTAATTTGTATCAAATGCATCCAGAAATGCTTTCTGTAATCTTGCATTATATTGCTGACTCTGTTCCTGTGGTTCTGTCCTTTCTCCTTTTGAATCTTCAGTCTTCATGAAGAAATTGTGGACTTTTTCAACTTCATGTCGCCACGACCAGAGGAGGAAGCCATGAGAAGAGATGTTGTGAACAGAATAGAAGGTGTCATCATGGACTTGTGGCCCACAGCACGGGTGAGCACCTGTAAAACTCTCAGCTACTTTCAAAGATCATTATTCGACCATGGTCTCCTGAAACGGAGGTTGAAACCTTCTTTATTTGTCACACATACATGCACACAGTGAACTTGTGTCTCTGCTTTTAACCCATCCTAGTACTAGGAGCAGTGGTAAGTGTTGTGTCGCTTTTGGCTTAGGTCAATATATGTTACGATATGACTTTATTAGTCAGACCAAGTCTGAAATTTGACTTGCGTCACAGCAGCTCCATGTCCAACACCAACATAGACAAATATCCAGACACAAATACATGAAACACAAACAACAAACATTTAACATAACAGCACAATCAGTGCTGTTATAAAAGACATTTCAATCAAGCCATTGAGTTGGATGACCACTTCACTGACACTGTCTAATTATACTGAGAATGTAAGGGTTTTAGAAAGAATATGACTTATGGGAGAGCAATATAATTGATATAAAATGTATACATCCACTTTTCTAAAATGTACACTTTTTTTTACCTCTTCTGAGCTGAAGAAAATAGGTACAAAAGCAGGGTTCTTCTCCAAAGGTCTCCACTCAGGATTCACATATTTCATTTCAAAACCTTTTGGAATACATTTCTATATCAGTTTTTTTTATGCATATTATTTCTCTTTTAATTGACTGGTTGTCAATATTTTTTTTATTCAATACTGCTATCGCCTGTTTAAATCAATGTTTTGTTTGTTTGTAAAGTTTTTTTGTCAGTATGTCTGAAGGTTTACTGTGCTTCACGTTTGGCCTTTCTGTAGACTGTCAACTCACGCCGTCCATACGGCGGCGTGCGTTGAAGCTTCAACGCTTCTGCCCATTCACTTTGAATGGGGTGACGTCACGCTTTGCCGAACTGCATTGTGGTTCCGTCGCTTCGCTTTGCATCCGTTGCTCGCTTCAAAAGTTGAGAAAAGTTCAACTTTTCAAGCTTCGACGGAAGCGTCAGCCAATCAAATCATATGCCAGTACAAGCTCTAGCCAATGAAACCGCGTGCTTGTGTGTCCGGGGCGGGAGATTCATGTAATTGGTTGTTGTTGTTCGAGCTTTAGACACGCCTGCCGGCAAGCTTCAACGCACGCTACTGTGTGGACGCTGCGTTACACTGCACGTCCAGAGTTGACGAGATGTTATTCTTCTTGTAACCTGCGTTTCTAAATAAACATTAGTAAATGATTTTCCATCGCATGTTCCATCGCATGTGACCAACATAATGTTATACTCAGTGTAATTTGTAACAAATGGAATATTTTTTTTTTGGTTGCCATTTATAAACCTTTTTTAAGCTAATCCTAGCCCAGAGAGGTCCCACTGGGCCTCACTTTCCTCCAAAAGACACATTTGTGTTTCTCCAAGCTGTGGTGGTACAAATCATGCGTTGAGCAGTACAGCTCAAATGTATGCATAAAGGTTACACTTGCTAAAACATGAGTGATCAAATTAATGAAGATAACAATAATGTATGTAGACTTAAAATCAGAATTGTATTAATTGGTCTTTAACTCTGCAGGTGGAGATATTTGGCAGCTTCAGCACAGGACTTTATCTTCCAACAAGGTAACATTTGTGTGTGCAGTCTGACCTTATATGAGGGACTTGACATTTCTCATCAAAATGCTTGTTTTGAGAAAGTGGGAGCAATATCTTTGATAGGGTATGACTATTTATGTCAGAGTATACTACAATACAGAATTCAGAATTGCCATTTACTTTTTGTTCTATGCTATCATTTTGTTCTTGTATACAGTGTTTCTTTAGCCTTTTCAAGGGTTACTATGTTATTTGAACATATTTTACTCTGCAAGATATAAATGCTTTCAACAACTTTATTTCAAATTGAGTGACAAGTGTAGCACTTAATAAAGAGATTGTTGAAGTGTGGAAATAAGGCAGGTGTTAAATGCAGTGATTGTTTCAAAATCACACCACCTGCATTCACTTGAGCCGTACTCCAAGATCAACAATGTTGATTATGAAGTAGGACCGGGTCTTAATGATGCCTAAATCATAAACAAATGTAATATTTATTTCTATGTTTATTTTGTATGGTTACAAGATTTAAAAAAAAAGAAAATGTAAACTTCAGTGGTTAATAACCTTAACGTTAAAGAGACACAGAAATAATGCTTCACTGCCACCTGCATTTGGCCACCTTTCCTTCTTGGTTTTGGTCACATTGTGCTCACACAACCTTTCCCAACAGCCTTAATTAGATGGCCCTAATGTGTTTTTCTTCTGTGACCTCGTTGTTGTACACTGTGTAGACATAATTCTTTAGATGTCACCTTTTAGCGACAAAGTACTCTGGGTTTTTATTCTCAGTGACATTGACCTGGTGGTGTTTGGAAAGTGGGACCATCCTCCACTGCAGGAACTGGAACAAGCCCTGAAGAAGCACAATGTGGCTGGCCTTTATCCCATCAAGGTCCTCGACAAAGCTACAGTAAGTCACCGGGAGAGCGCAGACTGTTCCCAATAAGTCAAGAGCACACGGAGAGAATACCTTTTGTATGTTAAAAAACAAAAGATGTTCAGTTCACCCACCCTTTTTTTGGATTGATTCCAATTAACTCTTTGACCTGTCCTCAGGTGCCAATCATCAAGCTTACTGACCATGAAACGGAGATAAAAGTGGACATCTGCTTCAATGTAGAGACTGCAGTTAAAGCAGCACAGTTCATCAAAAGCTATCTTAAGGTAACACTTCAAAACCTGACACCTTTGATGCGTATGTGGCCTTTTTTTGGTTCAGTCTTTAATTTGTTTCCTCTCTATCTTGTAGAAGTACACCATTCTGCCGCCTCTGATCTTTGTCCTGAAGCAGTTCCTACTTCAGAGGGATCTGAATGAAGTCTTCACTGGAGGCATCAGCTCTTACAGCCTTATACTAATGGCCATCAGCTTCCTGCAGGTACACATGGTATACCTGCTAAATGTATTGCGCATCTGCAACAAAATCCTTTCTTGTCTATTGAAATAATAGCAGGTTGATACAATTATCTCCTTCTGTCAAAGGAAAAGCTCTCCATATTATTTGTATACCCTTCCTGAGAACTGTTGTATCTGTGCACAATTTGAAAGGAAGGTGTCAAAATTGGAAAAAGCATCTATTGACTTTGTCTTGATATGTAAACTTTTGTATGTCATTTAAAAATAATAATAATTGCAGTTAATCAGGCTGGATTTGGTTAGAAAGTGTGGATAATGATAAAGTCTGATTATCACAGTTACACCCTCGAATCGACACGCGACGTGCCAACATCAACCTGGGCATCCTGCTGATCGAGTTCTTCGAGCTGTATGGCCATAACTTCAACTACATAAAGACCGGCATCAGGGTGAAGAATGATGGATCTTACGTGTCCAAGGAGGAAATGCTCAAAGCCATGGGGAGTGGAAACAGGCCATCCATGCTCTGCATAGAAGACCCAATACAGCCAGGTCAGCTTGGGATTTGATGAATACATTGAGTATGCTCAATTCACATAGAGGGTGTGGCATCATGGCAGTAGCAAACATTAATCATTTTCTCTCAGTACATTAATATGGGAAATTATGACTGTGTGTAAACATTGTAAAGATCAGGAAAAAACTCCAAAGACATTTAAAAAAACAAAGTTGTGACAAAATCATATGCTGTGGGATGCTTTTAGTTCCAAAACATGGATGCATAGATAATCTTGATTTGACTGACAAACCCTGCTGTGAAGTAGGATGGGGTCCAACTCTTTTATGCCTGTATGGCTAGTGCTTTAACACATTTCCCGGGACTTTATACGCAGTTTGTCTGTATACAACGTATTGTCCAAAGCTGTTTAACCTCTCTTTATATTGATTTTCACAGGGAATGACGTGGGCAGGAGTTCATACGGTGTCCTGCAAGTCAAACAGGTGTTTGACTTTGCCTACATGGTGCTGAGTCATGGAGTATCTCCTCTTGCACGCGCTTACCCCAACAAGGAATACGACAGGTTTGTTTCTCCATGATTTAGTGATGTTTGGTATTGGCCCAAGCAGTCATCTTACATACTCTTTTAGAATTGCATTATCTTTTGAAAATCTTGCAATTTGCATATGACTTTTTGGCCAAGCAACCAACACAAGCTTGATGCATCTTGGCTAAATTACAGCTAGCTGTCTAACCTTAGCTTTGCTTACAGTTAGGTACTTGATTTAAATACCTATGCAGTATCCTAGCTCACTGGGCTGCAATTTGTATTTATATAATTAATATTTTGTTTGCAACAAGCAGCGAGCTAGTTGCTTCTTGTCTAAACTGCCTCGATCTGTCGTTGGTTGCTTTTGTAACATTCGCTAAGGGAGCTGAAATTGGTCAATTTACCCAAGGACACAACAATGTCACATCTTCATATTGTTCAGGCAAAGCCTTCCTGCACATAGAAATGAGTTGAGGGAAGGTCTTAGATTTTAAGATATTTCATAATCCATCATCATAACAAACTTTACTTTGTAATGATTTTGTAAGCACTAGTTTTGACAGTTTCCTGATAACATTGTGGAATACACCTGTCTCTGTCTCTGCAGCACTTTAGGACGCATCCTCAAAGTCAGCCCAGAGGTGTTGGCCTACAGGGACTGGACAATAAAGAAGTGGGCAGCCAAGCAGCATGTCAAGTTGGAGAACCATGGTAACTTTGTGGGAACCTTGGGTTTGCATCCACTTTGGAACAATAATACTGGAGGTTATATTATGACTCCCATTTGTTTTGCTATATTAAAAGTATAATGGTTTGGTAAATAAACTTGATGTTGAAAGTTCTAACCTCTTTTAACAGTAGTCTTCTGTTTATTCCTAGATGTAGAGACCTGTGAGCAGGACCTTGCCAGGCTGATGCTGGTCTCTGTCGAGGATCAAAGAGACTCTTCCTCCCCCCTCAGCACTGACTCTCCCTCACCTTCGCCAGTGTTCCTCCCCAGCCCTCACCACCACTCCTCATCGTCCTCAGCATGCTCGCTCTCCTCATCCTCCGGAAGTGACATAGTAAGGCCAAAGGATATTTTGCCTTTGAAACATTCACTACATAAGTTGCTGATTAACTTTCTATAGTGATCAAAGCCACTAAAATCATTGCATCTTTGTTAAACAGCATGTGTTCTTTTCCCCAGGAGTCTGATTCTCCCCCAAACAGTAATACTGCAATCCAACTCCAGTCTCTCACCCTGGCCTCAGTCCATTCAGTTCTCCAGATGGCTTCTGACTTGGGGGTATCACATCCACCAGGCTTTATCCACACAGTGCCTCAGGTCAGTTTAATTGTGTTCCCCTTTACAGGTTGCAGGAAAAAACATAAAACTTCACTAATATTTTTCAAATAAGGACATTTAAAACCTATGAACTTGATTCAATGGTTATTTTTGTTTGATATCCACATTTTAAATGTCGCCACGGAAACACTTTTTTTCTTTGTTTTTCTTCATTCATGAACATTTGAACAGAATTACATTTCCTATAAAATTACATTATAAATGTTTCAACAATGCATACCTTACTTAAAGAGAATTCTAATTATATATTCTGCTTTTAATTACTAGGTCCAGATGTCCTTCCCAGAAAACCTTACCATCCCCTCACTCTCCAATTGCCAATTCTACCATGAGAATCCACCTTCGGTCAATGTTGTGCACCATCACATGACACACGCTGCACAAGTCTCCCAGCACACAAACTCCACAAGCCCCCTCCACCAGCTCCACCACCCGCAGATGGTAGGACATCAGAGCCACACTTACACCATGAGATCCAGCTCCCATGGCTCCCTTGATCCACAAAAAGTTGGCTTCAAGCAAAACCAAGGTGGCGTTCTCCAAGGTCAAAATCAAACTCAAGGTAACTTCAGTCCCCAGCAGCGCTTTGTCCCCCAGGGTCATAAGACAGCACCAGGTTTCAGGAACCAGCAGCAGTACAACCGTAATACTTGGAGGAGCAAAAAGAAGGAAAACCTTCCTGCTCTTAACCAGAGCAGATGAAAGACTTGCTTGTCTGTGAAGGCCTCACATAACTCATCATGAGTTTTGATGTTGACCAGCTGTGAAGCATTCACAATGCACCTGTTTTCTGTTGGAGGCTCTCTAAAATGCACCAACTTTGTCCTATAATTCAAAAGTCAATTGAAGTTGACTCCAAAGGTGTCAAAATGATTGATCTATGCTAGCAATGTGCATTACTAAGTGATGCTACAAGTCTCTCACAGGCAAATGAGGACTGTCAAAGGCCCAAAGTCTTAACTGTGCTCATTTTGTTACATCGGCCTGATGAGGCCCTTCCTCTAAAATGTGATGCACACCAGCACAGAATTTAAGTTGATCAAGGAATTACGGATTCCTAGACTGGGTCTCCTTCCCAGTGTCACTTTTGAGCAGCTAAAGATTGACTGGATAGCTATAGAGTTGATTAACGTTTTGAGTTTCCATGCAACTTGAACACCGTTAGGAAACTTGATGTGCCATAGTACTGAACTGGTCTTTCTTGAAGTTCTGACTCTTATTGAGCCTTTTTGAGCAGGTTTTGGGCTCTTGTCTTCTGAATGCAAACTTGCTTTTGGCTACACTCTTGATTCAGAGCTCTGACAGCTTGGACTATCATCTACCAATTGTACTCTGGAGCGAAGCACTACCTTTCTACCTATGCAGCGCAACGCTGACTTGATGTTTTTGGTGTGACAGTACAAAACGGACCTTGTATCAAGTGCTTAAACTGTGATGACTTATTTGAATGTACCAAGTGTTTCCTTTTTGTATGTTGGTCATTTGTTCCCTTGTTTTTGTCACCGGGGGCTTTTTTTTTGTTCACATTGGCACTATTATCTTTTTTTATTTTTGTAAACATTGACACCTTATTTTATGTTTGTTGCGTTCATGTGCAATAATTGCTTTTATTTAATTTATTTCACGTTTTAGTTACATTTCAGGGGACACCCCCTACCATAAGTTTGCTTTTTTATTTTAAGACAACATTGATCTGTGCAATAGATGGACTAAAGGGCCTTGAAAGAATGTTTGCGTGTGTGTCTGTATCTGTGTGTGTGTGTGTGTGCGCGTGTGTGTGCAGCTTTCCAACAGAAGGGGGAGCTATGGTAAAGCAAATTGAGAAATGTGCCAAAAATGACATGGTTTACAACTGCATTATGATAACATGAAATGTTACCAACTTCCTGCATTATCACCACTACTCATTTCACTTGTTTCATTAGTTTGATTTTGGGGTGTACTTCTGCTTAATGGAAGTAGCACCTTAACATTGTTTACTTTTGTCATTTCAAAAATAGTTGGTGCTATTTATTACCAGCAAAGTGCTTTTTTTCTCTGCCTTATATCTCCATTCGATTCTGTTAAAGCAACAGGTTAACTGCCTTCTTAAATGACCGAACTTGCCCTTTTTCCTGTATGTAGCAGCTTTCTGTTCTATTTGTCTCCATAAGCACTGCCAGGTTTACTTGGCTTTTATTTGTACATCCAGTTTCTAGGTGTATGCTCCAGTAGTAGACTCCTAATGCAGTCAATGATTGTTAACATTAACATGTCACAACCTTTTCTTTTAAATCAAAGTTCATAAAGATGGCAAGAGGTCCCTCCATTTCAGAAATGTTCCGCTCGTATTTAAAGTCAGTATTTATACGTCTTGTAAGACAAGGTTTTAAGCTACATAATTTACACAGCAATCTGTAAGAGGAATGGAGCTTGGGGTGTCATAGAATCGCTGTTACTAAAGTTTTGGTAGAGCCATTAACAAAACCGAAATTGGTGAGGGTCATGTTTTAAAAGTAGGTGACGATTATAACCCCCTGCTCACCAATCCGATGGACTCTATACTGTTGGTAGCATAACCTCATCTTGAATGCTGCTTTTATTAAACCATGTAGAGGATGGTCCAAGGGTTTATTTGTCATATTGCCACAAACCAAATCCCCAGCTCAAATGTGTGTAATTAAGGATGGGTTGTTATGTGTAAATGATGGACATATAGATGTATACCTTGTTTTTTTTAATGTAAGTTTTCTATTTTTTTAATAAACATTTTAAAACTAAATTTCCTTTTTTACTGTGTTTGTGTCGACTCTTTGTGCTGGCCTTTACATTGCGGCACAATGGTGAAAGGGATGTCTTGTATTGCTTGGAGGTTCATACTACTTTTGGTTTGCTCTTATATATTTTTTCAGTTGTTACTGTTTTAGCCTTTTATTTAGATTTTTTAATTTTAAATCGACAAAACGGTTGTTCAGAGAAAAAGGAAGCAATGCAACAAAAGGCCAAGAGCTGATTTTAAACATGGCCCGCTGCAGTAAAAACTCAGCCTTTGTACATAAGCTATACAAGGTGACCTACCAGAGCACCGATTAAACGGTACAGCCTTTTTCCAAACTACTTCATTCTTAGTAATGCTTTACACTTGCTTCATCACAGCTGGGGACATTCAGACTAATGGGAAACATTTATTAGCATTTTCCAGTCTTTGCAACCACTTAAAGGTATCCTAATCTATTTTTAGGCATATATCATGGGTAAAGAACATGTCTGTGTTTTGCTCAAAATACCAAACAGATCATGCATTTTAGACATCCCTCACATCCCTCTGTCAACCCTGTTAGAGAACTGCAGGTTAGGGGTCCTTAGTATGAAAAAAAAAAAGAGGATGGGGAGCTAATGCCTGCTCAGAATTATACCGGAGATAAAGCTAAATGCTGCCGTGGTTAAATGCCATCATGTTCCGAACCACATCAAGGATTATTTCTGAAACGGTATGGAGCTCAAATGCTTTTTCTCTTACGGTTCTACCACAAGGTGAGTTTCTTTTTTTATTTCCTGCTTTTTTACACATACTCTCCAGTACAGGTTAGCCCTGAGTGTTAGCGATGCTTACTAATGCAACCCAGTCTCATGGCATTTCGTGTTCACCAACACGATTTTTTTATCTATTGATTCGTGTGTTCACCAACACGATTTCCCCCTTTTTTTCGTGTTGCACAGCACGATTTTAAAGCAATGTATTTCTATTGGTAGTCTCACGACATTACGTGTTATAGGAAGACCGGAAGCTGTGTGGTTCATAAAAACATGTTCTTACTCAATATCAAGCCACAATTATTACGTACACCGGCAGTTACCCCTACATTTTGCCGCCCCCGTCACCTAGCAACCAGCTGCAGTCACAAGTGCCGGTGTCGGTACCAGATGTGTTCGGGGTACCATATGTGTTCGGGGGCCGTCTCTTACCAATGACGTCATGCATTGTACGCATTGTGATTGGCTGTACGGTAATTTACCCAGGGGTGCTCGGGGGCAAATCACATCTACAGATCATGACGAACCGAATTGAATTATTCCTATGCTCCTAGCGTGTGAAAATGTTTGTGAAAAACATGTTAAAAAAACATGAAAACGGAGCAATGGCTGTACGGCAACTCAAGAGGACCATTATACACGGTCAAATTCCGAACATTTAAACATAGCCTACACTTCATTCTTTACTTTGTCCGTTATTATATGTAGAAGATGAACTACCTCTCTGTCTTCTGAGTGGTTAAACATCACTAATGATTTTCTGACTTCTGACTGCTTTGGATATATAATTACACCACAATAAAGGTTTTTTACTATCACAGTGCACGAGAATTTGGTGAACAAACTGTAAGCACTTACGCTCACTGTAACACGTAAACCAAGGCGGTTTTGCCTCACCACTACTGTACTGAGGCTCAGTCACTGGTACATTTCCATTTACAACAGCCCATTGTTGGATAAGTACCATCCTTATATCGTGCTCCTGATCTCTCGGCAATTGGAAAGTACTTATTGCCCTGAAGATCCTCAATGCTGGTGGTTTTATTTAATGAGCCAGGTGCTAGGACTGCTCTAGGAATAAAGCTTTCAGATGTGCAGCTCACTAACTTGGAACAGTCCTGCAAAAGAATGTAAAATTACAAGCTGGTACCACTACATGTTTTAAAGCTTGGTTGGATGCTCCACAAGTCAGATGCTGTTGGTAGACTTTAAATGTGGATATACCGTATAGGGTAAATTGTAAACCCCTGTAATTTTTGCTGTATGATTGTCCTTTTGTTGTTCGTTGTTTATTGTTTTTATGTCTTCATGTGGGAACCTACTGCTGCAGGTCTACCTTGAAAAATAGATCATTGATCTCAATGGGGCATTTTACCTGGATAAATAAAGGTTTTTGAATTGAATGTCGAGCATTAACTGCAGTCACTCAATGCATAAACTGGGCAATAATTATGTTACAAGTGTTACAGAAAACATATCCAAGTGTAACAAAAACATCCCAGTATTAACCTTACCTGTTTTTTACTAACAGTAACCAACCTAATAATTTTCCATAAATCTGGTTTGGGCATATTTTATCGCAAACTCCCACCCCCAATATATATATATATATACGGTAAATAAAACATATGCACAATGGTACACAGTATCAAACCTCTTTAAGGCCAAGCTGGTCAGAGGCATTCATGTAAAGCAGATCACCAGAACCAATCTGGTAAAACGTTGGGCCAGAGATCAAGATGTTTCCTTGTATGAAAGGAGAAACCTAATTTTAAAAAGCCAAGGCATTTTCCAGTGTGTGACTTGAAGATAAGTTCTGATCAATAATAAAACCTAGTATGTGTATGTAGTGACCATTTCATGATTCCAATGTCAGTCCGCTTGACAGTACAAATGTTGGGGAGAAACAGTCCCCTTGAACAGTAACAAATGTTGGGGGAGAAAAGAAGTTAACTTTTTTGGCCATTTAGAAAATTCATGAGTTTGGAGTTGTCCTGGCATTTAATACTTAACTTGAGTTGAGATAAATGGGATGGAATAACATCTAAAGGCAGACTGGAGGAAGATCAAGAGCTTTGATCTAATAAGAAGGGATGTAACAATAAAATAACAGTATCCATCTGCATAAAAATGGAAAGCAGTCAATTTGAAAAATTGTTGAGATTATTTACATACAGTATATGGTGAAATTTGGTCCTAATATGGAACCCCTTTCCCAAAATCAAATCCAATCCCAAAATCAAGTTTTATTTGTATAGGGCAACGCTTTATCAAACGATTTTTGGTCCGAGCCCCAAAGTGCTGTCAAATAATAAAAATCGCCCCTAACCCCCAGTAAAGACATTTTAGCCCCAGGCTAATGACAACAGGCAGTTTGTTCAGAATATCAGTATGAGAAGAAACGACAGCTCTGCCCTTAGACGCTCAATGTACAAGGAAAAACTCTCAAGAGAAAAACCCCACCAGTATAAAGGGAAAATGGGAAAACCTCCGGTGAGAGCAACAAAGAGGGCATCCCTTCCAGGACGCGAGCAGACCGTGCATAGATGCCGTGTGTAAATCGAAGAGATAATTACATTTTAGCAACAATAGGTAACGCAATGTTTAGGAAATGCAAGCGTCTATAAAAATAGGATGAATCAGAAAGAA
>NW_011338626.1:97709-111888 GCF_000735185.1 Notothenia coriiceps
CAAATAAAAGCAATAATTGTGGCTTTCTATTGAGTAAGAACATGTTTTCATGAACCACACAGCTTCCGGTCTTCCTATAACACGTGAGACTACCAATAGAAATGCCGTGAGACTACCAATAGAAATACATGGCTTTTAAAATCGTGCTGTGCAACACGAAAAAAAGGCGAAAATCGTGTTGGTGAACACGAATCAATAGATTAAAAATCCTGCTGGTGAACACGAAATGCCATGAAACTGGGTTGGCTAATGTAAACAAAGACCATATTACATCCAAAACACTGTTTGTTTCTGATGGAACATTTCTGATAGTGCCGTGTGTCCACATTTCCGATATTACATCATATCGGCTGCAAATCTGTATCAGCTCCGTTCCCCCGTTTCTAGAGATTTGGGTACGGAGGAAAAGAGAGGGTTTTGTTTTCTGACACTTTGTGAGTTCCCTGACACACTGGGGACACATGTTTATGTATAAAAGACATCAAAAAGTGCATTTTGCATGATAGTTCCCCTTTAAGTCAGTGTTACCCATTCACACACATTAATACAAAGGAGTCACAGGCCGACAATACAAGATCCCAGCTGCTCAACAGAAGCCATACAGTCCATTCAAATGCACTCGCAAACTGATGATCTTGTTTGTTGTAATTCTTCATGGTCTCTGATGGGGGCACTGTTGGATCATTGCTCGCTTTAGCTGCATATAATCTATGACTTTAACATTTTCAGCAGAGTGCAGGGAAGTGGAACGTGATGGGCTTGAAAAAAAAATCACTTCTCTGAAGGCTCAATCATTGGAGAGTTAGTGGCTGCAACGGTTGTCATTTTATTCCAATTAAAATCAAGGGGGGGGAAGTGTCCTCACTGAGACCCCTTTTAGCCTTTGTTGGCTCATAGACGCTGACTAAGGTACTTTAAAATTAGATCCAGTCTCCATGTCTTCGTCCACTATCTGTCTTCACTGATGATTATATAGAAGTGATACTTTGGCACATGCTATTATAGTTCATAATGTCGTTAAAAGCTGTCTTTTTGCTCCTGAGGGATGTATTAACTAGATTACACTGGCAAGGGAGCATTGATCCTGTTTTGAAAGTCTGCAAAAAGAGACACAAATCCACACGTGACATGAGTTTCTGACAGCCTGTATACCTGTCAGAAGATTCAGATCACACAGCAGTGGTCTGAAACGCTGTGTGTGTCTCTTTAACTGAGATCTGCAGGAAAGAGGACATGTCTCTGCATGAGACGCCCACCAGGGGAGATGAAATCAAGTGTTCAAAATGAGTGACATTGCTCCCCTCCTTAAAAGGAGGACATCTCCCTTTAAATGTATCTTCTCTCCAAGCTACAGATGGAACAAACATACACTTTTCATAACTTTTGCCATGCCAATCGATTAAGTAGAAATGTGAGAAAGGCGGACTGAAGTAAACAGAGAAGGTTATTTAACAGACCTTCCAAATCCCAATAGCAAGAAAAATAAAGTTCCATCAAGCAAAGGTCAACAGGTGTACCTTCAGGCTGTTAGTGGCTGTCAATTTCTTGACATCTAGCATCTATGCCTATTGAAGTCCCAAGGAGGTACTCCACTGCGCGATGCGAATCGGCACGCTACAGTAATTAGTGTTTGTAAACAACATTGTTCAAATGGCAGTCACTGAATGCCAAGACAATGGAGATGTCAGTGAGGTTTGAAAAGTCACTGTCAAGAGACTCCATTATGAATTCAGACTCACATACAGTATATTCTTGTAAATAAATGCCATTTCTCAGAATTCTCGGTGTCTTTATCGGGTCATGAACAGACACAGACAGTATGGTTTGTAGGGTGACAAAAGGGATGCCTGTTAACACAACATTGACATATTATCACAACTTAATATTGGTAAATTAAATTAGCCAATATGTTGCTTATTTATACATCTAGCAGACATAAAGCAGCATCAGCATTAATTTAGAGATGTGTTGTAAGTTCATTATTTACCAATTTTTTGACCTCTGTATGTATGTATGTATGTATGCAGATGTGTTTTCATGTATTTGAAGATGAAGCTAATATTGAGTATTTGTTTATTTTCCTTAATTCATATTGGTTATATTATATATATGGCTTTTGATGTGGTATATGGTTTCCCTTAGTGTTAGCATCAACCAACTAAAGACAGATTTGGGAGAAAATGTTGGGTCCCTTTTACAAAATGTAACATTGACAGTCTTTCTGTGCCAATTACTCTTCAGGTCGGCCGGTCTGTCTTCCTCTCCTTTTGTGTCTTTCTCAAACACAGAAAGAGAGAAATGTGATCAAAGGCTCTTCCATAACAGCTTCTGTTTGTTGTGAACTCTCAGGATGTATCGAAGAAATATTCTACTATTATGCCATGTACAGCATGAAGCCTAGAGGCAGATGATGAGGACAAAGCCTACAAAATCGAGGTGGTAATGACTGTCATCTTTTTTCTTTTCAGTAGAATGAAGAATAAATGTTATTAAAGACATGGAAGTAAAAGAAAAGAAAGAATTGGAAGAAAAAATCCACTTTCACACTAGCGAAACGGACATGAATGTGTCACCATCAATGTTAATACATCGCGTGGAAAATCTTATTTATTCTAACAACAATATTTAGATAATAATTGCCACAAATATACAGCCTGTCCTCCTGCAAAAAACGACCAAATAGGTTGATTGTTCAGCAGCTTATTACGACCCATAGTCACGTTTTAAAGTGTAGCACCTCTAATAAGATAAGATAAGATAGACTTTTATTAATTGTTTCTCTGCATTTGACCCATCCTAGTGTTAGGAGCAGTGTGCTGCCATTTTGAACGACGCCCGGGGAACAGTGTAGGGAATGGTGCCTTGCTCAGGGACACCTCGGTAGCACTTGGTCTTGCCGGGACTTGCCAAGCCAACTCCCTATCGACTTCGCCACCACGCCCTCTAGTGGTCTCCCGGCAAGACCAAGTGCTACCGAGGTGTCCCTGAGCAAGGCACCATTCNCCCATCAAATTGAACACATTGGGACCTTTCAGAGAGGTAGTTCACAAACCACCCCACTGCATGGCTGGATATGCCAATACTGGCCAGCCTCTGCTTCAAGATGTGATGATCGACGGCATTGAACGCTTTGGAAATATCAATAAACAGAGCTGCACAACTCTGCTTATTGTCTAAAATACCAGCAATATCATTCACCACTTTCATTGTCGCAGTGATGGTGCTATGTTGCTTTCTGAAACCTGACTGATGTTTACATAGGATGTCATTTATACATAAAAACTCCTTTACCTGTTCACTCACTAGGCGTTCAAGAACCTTAGCCAGAACTGACTATTTAGAGATGGGCCTATAATTATTTAATAAAAATGGCTTTCCAACATTTTCTAGGATTATTTAGGCTTTTTTGTGGTAACTGACAGATAATACTTAGACTTAGCACTTTTGATTTGCGATGTGAAGCTATTTCTTAGCTGCCTAAAACGAAGTCATTCTACCTCTGAGCCTGTTTTCCTAGCCTTAGCCCAGGCCTTGTTTCTCTCATGTAGGAGACTTGACAATTCAGCAGAAAACCAAGGATTGTCTTTTCCCTTCACTCTTAATGTACGCAGGCCAGGGGTGCATGTCTATCAATAATTTCCATAAAACCAAGATAAAAATAAGGTCATGCCGTTTCAACATCAGCACAGATCGATTTTTCCCCAATCAAAATCAAACAGATCATGTACAAAACCCTGCTCCACAAAATGTTTTATTTCTCTCTTTATGATAATGTGAGGTTTACCCTTTTGGACCTTTGTGTCCCTAATTGTGGCTACAACACAGTGGTCACTCAGATCATTTGCAAATACTCACACAGATAAGTATTTATGGGGAACATTAGTTATATTACTTTTCAAAACTCTAATGTAATGTTTGCCTCTGCAGCTGTTTGTCTACATGTGTTAATATGTCTTCTACTGTGTAGTATGTATGTTTTTTGTATGTTTTTCGAACTGCTTAACAGAGTCTAGATCAAATGTTCTTATGGGGACAATAAGGTATGTCGTGTAAACAGAAAATAACTTAAAGTCAATTAAAAACATATACGTTGTGCAAGCTTATGTAGAAATGGATAATGCCTTCATAGGTTGACAGGAGAATACAATGGACAAAGTATGCGGTACAAACATTACCTGCTCAAATAAATAAGCCTGTCTGTAAACCATCTGCACTGTTCGATTTAATTTGCATCCTTACCTTGCCGGAGAAAGGACCCAACAAGATGTGTGCGTTTTAACATTTGCATAACGGAAGGAGTCAGGAATAATAAAGGTTTTTATAGGTTTTTGGTATTAATGAATGTACATTTTTAGGATATATCTAAATGTATTATGTCCCTTACAAAATGTTTCGAAACCAAGCAATGTTCTTTCTCTGAGTAACATTGTTTGAATTGTAAATTAGTTTCAACATCAAAACTATTAGAGTGTATAAAAACAGTCTTCCTTTAGTAATATTTTCAACATTAAATCTCATCTGGGGGTTAAAGAAAATGTCATGTAATAATGTAGGTTTGAAAGTCATTAGACAAATTGTGTGTTAATGAATACATTTCTCATGTCTACCTGAAATTATTTATTTATTTGTATCACTTAACACTATTTATTTATGTTATATTTGAACCAGCACAGGTTGATTTCCTGGCCACTGCAACAAGCTGTGAAAACTACATAGACATTTTATCATCTCACAAAGATCCTAACTGCAAGTAGTTACAAACAGCTGTCAGTAGTGGCTGGAAAAAGGTAGATAAAGAAAACTGAAACAGTGAAGAATGAGCTAAATAATGTAATTATGTGTGGAATTATTACTATGAATAACCTCTTTCACATTACACCAAGTCGTTCCAAATATTGTTAAAATCAATATATTAATAAGACCAGCTACAAATGTGTGGTATTTTGATAAATATTACAACATGATTATATAATCTTAATGTTCACACCACTTGCTGTGGCAATATGACAAGTCTCAGTGACAAGGCAATAAATTGCCTGTCTCTAAGATGTATTCATATTCCACACATTTCCCAGAAATGTGACAGTTACATGTTGCTTTATTGTGTTAAGACAAAAATATATTTTTGAGGACTGGTGCAGCACTATGGCCTTCTAGCTATGGCAGCACAAAGCCCTTTTCTTGCAATGTTCATTTGACAGTTGTGACCCGTGTATCAGCAGCAAACCATTTTGTTCTAATGATCTGACAGCCAGCGAGCAGTGCATAAAAAAGAGTATTTCAAAAGAGAACACCATTGAACAAGGATCTTTGAAACCACTTTCATGGCATTTCTACATTGATAAAGCACTGAGAGAGAATGACTTCCAAAACTGCGCTCTAACCAGATTCAAACCCACACAAGAGCAAACACTTGGTGCAGTTATCTTGTTAAGCCTCTGTGCTTCAGTGTCCAGATGTCCTCTGCATGGAGAATCAACTTGAATACTATGCTATATATTAGTGGGCAAGCTCAGCTCTAGTTGCATAGGGCTCTCATCTCAGTGTCATTCTTATCAGAGCACTATCAACCATTACTCTGTCAATCCATGAACTACTGCCATGCTGCATGCTTTTCTCAGCCGTATGTGGAGATAAGATGTGTTGTGCTTCCCCTGGCTAATGTTTCCAGGAAAGGGTACAGAACTCTAATGTGTTGTCAAAAATTAAGACACAGGAATGATACATCATATGTAATACTGTTAAATCAGTAATGAGGAACATAATAGCAACTATGACTTGGAAGTAAAAGTTTTTTCCGTATACAAACACATTACAGCACATGTGTCAAACTCAAGGCCCGGGGGCCAAATCAGGCCCTTGGTGGATTTAATTTTCGGCCCGCAGGATAATTTCTAATTACTATTAGATCTGGCCCGACGGTATATTGCACGCATACCTTCACTCAATCCTTAGGGTTTCCTCAGCTCAGAGCCTGACCCCAAACATTGATGAACTTGCACCCAAGATGAGACACCAAGTATCTGCTTGAACTAGCATCACAGAGCAGCACACTGAGTTTACATGGATGTTTCCTTCTGCACTTTATCTCTCACGACAACAGGGCATGTTTTTTTTTTTTAGGGAAATAGTTTTTTTAAGCTGTTGTTGGCCTGTGGAAAAATGTAATCATAAGAAATGACTCTGGAAAAGCTGCAGATAGAGCCATAAGAAATGAATGCAACTGATTATTTAATGTGTAATGTTGTTTTTAAAGGCAATAATTTAAGCTTTGTTAGTTCCAGGTTTAATATGTACAATAAGTTATTTTCAATACGTTTTGTAATCAACATTGAACCAGTCCGGCCCTCGACTAGTACACATTTTTAGACGTTGGCCCACTGTGTTTTTGAGTTTGACACCCCTGCATTACAGGATGTATGCAAACAACATGCAAGCCTTTATTAAACATAATGAAAGTGCCTTTCAGAAAAATCACCCAGAGTCTATTCACGTCACTTCTATTCACAAGTCTAATGTATATTTCAAATTGACTCTTGAATGCAATCCTCATGAAATAATTAATTATGAACAGAGACAAAATATCAATTGGAAGACTGAAGGCACCTTAGACAACATGTGTACAGTATGTTGTCTAAGTCCAGAAAAATGCAACCAAAACATATATTTAAAGGGTCAATCATTTTTGTTATTGGAGTTCATTTACTGAAACCCCATTTAAATAGAGAAAGTAGTGATATATTCACCATGCCACATGCATCACAGCATATAAGAGTGTGTGACAGAAAACTGACAGCACGCACACAGAGTTTGATGTTTCCTAAAATACTGCATGCAGCTGACTGGCAATATGTGGAGTAGAATGTGTTAATGAACAAGGTCTGTAATTAAAGCCTTATCGTCATCTAAGGGTCTCGAGTTCTGGTGATAGACATGACAACCAGGCTGAGATGATAGGCCGTGTACAGATTTAGCCTCCAGCCATCATCACCTCTTAAACAGCAAGAGAAGTGTGGAACAAGTTCACTTCACATTTGTCCAACTTCTCAAGCATCTATCCATCTCATTTTACTTTCAAAAGACTCAAATTACATATTTATTCTATGGAATTGAACTGATTTGGTTAACTGTAAAAAAAAAACACATGTATATAAGGAGCCAAAAGCTGAATTCTAAATATAACATTGTTCCGTAATCAGCAAAAAGCTCATTTATAACACATACAATCACTATGTTTGTGATATTTGATAAGGGACATACATTTCTTGGAAGTAATAGAAAATAAATATGACTTTGCAGTTTCCCTGGTCTTCCTTAAACTCCTTCAACAGAATTGCAGGATTGCATGTGAAGCAGATACAACGTTTTAATGACTTTCCAAGCAGTCCTAAAAAAAAGATATTAAAAGCTGCCCTCCCTTATCACCCACTGCCAGGAGTTTGATGAGTATTTCCATATATTTATTTGATCTTTTAATCTGTTGCCTTGTAGTGTGTGGGACGGAGAGGAAAATTAGGAAATTAAAAAGTCATCCGCTGCTGTCATAAAATCTCTTTTATAATGACACTTGAGGAAGATCTGGATCTTTGACAAGGAATATTAATCTTCCAACGTTCAATTTACCTGTCACTGTCCTCCAGTATCCCAACACTCCAGGCTATATTCAACCCAGTTGTCAAACTGAAATATCCCTCTATTTCACACTATGATGCCTTTAATCTCACCCAAGACCTTTCAATGAGGTTGGAGCTAGTAGCAATAAACAAATCTGAATGCACTGTTTATTTGATGTACTGCTGATGTGTACAACAGTCGAATGGGCCAGCAAGACCATTAAAGTTCTTATACATCCAGTTACAATGCTTTATACTCTGTATGCAATATAAATCCCCCCCCTCTGTATAAGAATTGTGATTGCTTCCATGCCTCGGAAATAAAATGTCACCAGCACCCCATGACACATTATGGGTAGAGCTGTGCAACAATGTTAGAGTAAATCTGATTAAAGGACATTATTTAAATCTTAAGCCACAATATTATTACCTTGTAAAGTTTCTGAATGTGCTAGCAAACAGGGACTTATGCTGACATCCACTAAGTGCAGAGCAATATTACAATATATACATAGTCTAGTCATGTGTCGGCCCACTTAATGAACATAAGTTCAAAAATAGCTTTTAGTCACGACAAATTTCTGAGGGAAATCTGTCCTGCTTCAGCTGCTAAATGCTCCACTTTGTCTACCAGAATGTTTTCTAATTTTGTGTGCCATTTGATGCGGGTAGAGGGAGGACACTGATTTTTAAACCTTTTCTTTTTTAAAGCGGATGTTTGCTGCTGCTGGAAATTATGCTTTTTCATTTAATGTTGTGCTGTTCATTTCAAAGGAACCCTCTTTAGTAACGGTTCATAACTGCAAGTGGAAATTCCCTGGTCGACTATCAAGTCCGTTCCGAGGCATCAGTTGCAGCTTGTTATTTCACAAATGTTGACAATTCCCTGTAGTACCTAACGCTAGGCTATTCCCTGCATGACGTAATTGATGCCAAATGTCCATCTTTTCCTGATCCGTTGGCTTTGTTGTTATAATCATGAATAATGAGCAGCATGTTACTTCACTCGAATAAGAGTATCCACGACTTGTTGACGATCTAAGCTGTCACTCATCAGATGCCAGCCAACATTAGCATGCCTGCCAACTCAGGAACATTAGGATGTTTTTTTCCTCTCCTGGCTTGTGAAATCTTTATTTATGTAGCCCATTGCATTCCAACAAAAATAAAATGTGTTTGGAAGAAGAGCAATAGAAGCACACACACAAACAGACACGCACACACACACACACACACACACACACACACTTGTGCTTTGAGCAATTGACGGCTTAATTCAGGGGAATTTTTGCATCTTTCGGGGAGGTAAGTTCATCCCTTATGAATATCCGAAGGTCATGGGAAAGGTGAAGGGTTGTTTATGTAGGATTGAACACAACTTAACTTAAAAGGGTGAGTGTAGCAAAAAGTAAGCAATATAATACACAAGCAGAATAGTTTTCACCACGATGTAAGAAAGATATATATTTATTATAGCTTAAGTGTTAATAACCTGAAAAATTAGAGGATTGAAATGAGATGTCATCCTCCGTTCAGTCCTCTGTCTCTGTGGACATAAAACAAAACACTATTCACGTATTCACATATATATATGCAATGTACTGTAAAGTAATTATTGAAATGGGAGTGAATACATGTATATTATATTATGTTCTATTAATTGAATCTGAATAGACAAGCCACAAAGGTAACTCCATTTGGAGTGACATGTACAATGCAGACATAGCCTTAGTGATCTGGATATGTGGATAAAGGCTAAAATGGAAATATATTAATAGAAGGAAATGTTTTTTAAATCTGCAAGGCCTCTTAAGGACAACATTAAACTGTGAATAGCCAAGGATGCACTGAACTTCATTAAATCGTTGTTAAATGATAACAAACCTCACTTTTGGAAGATAACACACTTTTTTTTGTGAACGAAAAAATTAATATACGGTATTTAAAAGTGTATTCACAACAATTAAGCCCCCTGTTGTGTTTTTTCAGGCACCACATTCTGTTGACTTTGTTTGGAGCTAACATCATGGATTTTAATGATAGAAACACCAAAACGTGCTCTTAGATAGATCAAGAAAAAGATTATCGTAACAGCAGGATAAAAACCTGTGAACTATTTATTGAAGCTTCTGATGTTCACAAACAAACACAAGAAAACAAAGGGCAGTTTGATTGTTAACAAGTCAAGTGATAATTGAGGCATTTTTTTCATTGACTTATATAAAATGTCGTTTGGAACCTGTGGAGTTGTCCCTGCTGGATATTTAATGGATTGCAAGTTTAGGGCTGTTGTTCATTGGCTCTTTTTTCAGACCCGGAGTTGGCTTTCTGGTTGACACTCACAACAATCTTCTTTTCACTGTAATAGATGAAAAATGAACACTGACCATCACCTATCTCCTGAAAATACAGATGGAAGGGTCTGCTCCGCTCTGCTGTACACGTCTTTAGAAGCAAGGTAGGTTTCTTAAAGCTGACAAGAAAAAGAGGGTCCATTATTCAAAGAAAAATTGGTTTTGTGCAAAGTACCTACTGGCATTGTGTGGATCATTAGGGACTTTATACTAGAGAGAGGCTGAATGGAGCTATTTTACCAGGGAGAGCACAGAAAAACTGAATCCGTGAAGCCTCTTTGAGTCAGAGAATAAAGGATATCTCAAGTGAACGCACTGTGAATGGACCTGTGAATGAGCATGAAATCAAGGTAAGTGAACATATCTAGGCCAGGAGGCTATGGATTTTTACAAACAAAGTGATACTCTTTGACTTTGGAAACAAATAAAGGATAGGCAAGCCTTATAGTAACTACAATGTAAATGAAACATGAATGAACAAGGTTCCATAAGGATACATTAAAGTGTTTTTTAATAGGCTTTGATTTAGACACATGTAACAGCGGTCCCTTATAGCTGCCCTATATGTGAAAAAAGGATATTTTGCAATCAAAAGGGGCTCAGCATCTCTATGGTGTGCACCACTATAACTGAAATTAAATTAAATGTATATAACAAAAACAATATACTCTACATCTTGTAAAAGTACATCAAATAAAAATCTCATATTTTGTAATTTTCTATGTCAGAAAAGGATGCTACACTTTATTATGTGTCAACATTCCCCCTGGAGAGTAGACCCCACCGTGTTATTTATAGAATGATCGACATATAGCAAATACGAGATCATTTTGATCTTTCAGTTGGATTTCATGTCTCCATACCAACCCAGCACAGGGTTAGATATTTACTCTGATCATGGGAATAAGGGGGGTATATGTGACAGGTACCATACATCATTATCACAAAAGGCATGTTCCTATGAGTCACCAAAGAAAGTAGGACGAAATAAGAAGTGAAATGTGACAGATGGTGCAGATGTCATCATTATTTTTACAGAATTGGAAGGTACCAGTGATACTGTATTTGCAATAAGTCCTCCAACTGATACGACCAAATAGGTCGATGGTTCAAGCGCTTATTACGACCTATAATCACGTTTTAAAGTTTTCGACCTCTAGTGCTCCCGTTGAATGCAAACGCTACGGAGGGTCGTATATTCACAAATAACCCTCTCTGGAAAATCCTAAATTGTAGGATAGTTTGCCCATTAAAATGCTTTTTGATTAAATTTATTGCGATAAGTGTATATTGTACTTTCAGAATCCACGTCCAGTGCGTGTAGGATCTATAGTTTGATAGATGTTACGAAGATGATTTGAGGTCTTGCCAGGAGAACGTGTATATGCGGCAGCGTCCATGTAAGGTTAGCCTCAACCCTCACAGGGTGATAACAGTATTTCCGGTCTCAAAGTTTTCATAAAAAAAACGTATTCCCCTCACTGTCAAATGATTTTAAAGCTATATCTGCCGTACTCATCCACTAAAAAGCATCAGTTTATCCTTGTTAATTACACAACATTAATTGGTTTAAATTGTGTACACTGCTTTTGTGTTTTTCCCATAGGTTTTTCCCTTTCGATTCTGAGGGACACATTTCTTTTTTCAGAGGTTTTGATAGGCTAAAACATCGAATTTGAAGCTCTGTGATTGGATGTTTTTGCACGTTGGGTTATGGTGTTTATGCGATATAAAATCCGAAAATCCGAAGACACAATAAAGTTAATAGTAATATTATGTTTGATATTATTATGTTTTATTAACTAGAGTCTAGACCACTGTTTTTTTAACCCGCACCGCCTAGTGGTAAAAGCACATTATTGAATTTTGTTGTTGAATATGTTATATTTGATGAAAACATTTAAATGTTAAGAGTAGCCTACATACAAAATAGGGGGAAAGTAGAAGGTTAATGATAGAAATATAGAATAGAAAATATCAAGAAGATACTGTAGTGATCTCTACAATAAAACAGCTATTACCAGGACGTCCAAAGATATTAATAGGAGGATGTGCAAAACAGACAAACTAATAAGGCTTTATTTAAACATTAAATAATACTTAGTTAAGGTCTTCTTTTGAATAAGAACAACACTTTGGGGGTATCAACAGATAAATATGAAGTCTGACAAAGTACTTAACGTCTAATATATTGCATAGTTTATTTTGGCACTTGACAATCACCTTCCCTGAATTTGAGTCAGGTGTAACTAAAGTCTGATTTAAGGGTTGTATATATTTCACATCATTAATCAGAATCTGCAAAGTAACTAAAATAAATGTAGTGGAGTAGAAATACCAGGTTAACCTCTGAATTGTAGTGGAGTAGAACAAAGTAGTGCTGCTGTAACAAAAACATTTCCCAACTTGGGATCAATAAAGTATATCTTATCTTATCTTAAGAAGATCGGAGGGGTCACAGACATAAGACTAGCTGTTAAATAAAGCTCTTCTGACCTTAGCTGTCATGTGGGTATATTAATTCACCAATTTATTAATTATATGTTTTAAATGTGATAACATCAATGTGTTTCGTATCCCCTAAACCTCCAGGGGTGTACACAGTTTAATACTGGTAACTTCTAATTATGGGAAATACGAAAACGTCTTTTAAAACTACCAGTAGAGACGTGCCATAGAACATGTAGCGAAACACAATAGCCAGCATGTGTAGTTCTGGGGGGGGGAGTAGGGGAGCAGTTTTGGATAGTCTGCCGTAATATCTATCAANCTACAGTGTCAGAGGATTTAAAAAACCTTTGTATCTTTTTAAATGTTACTCAGATTGTAGACAGTCCTACTCGCCCTAATATTAAGTCCCCTAATAAATCCTCCTTAATTGATCTAATTTGAACTAATGTTCCCCACAAATACCCATCTGTGGGAGTATTTGCTAATGATGTGAGTGACCACTGTGTTGTAGCCACAATTAGGGACACAAAGCCCAAAGGGTAAACCTTGCATTATAATAAAGAGAGACACAATACATTTTGTGGAGCAGGGTTTTGTAAATGATCTGTTTGGCTTTGATTGGGGTAAAATCGATCTGTTTGCTGATGTTGAAACTGCATGGTCTTATTTATATCTTGGTTTTATGGAAATTATTGATAGACATGCACCCCTGCGTACATTTAGATTGAAGGGACGTGAAAATCCTTGGTTTTCTGCTGAATTATCTAGTGTCCTACATGAGAGAAACAAGGCCTGGGCAAAGGCTAGGAAATCAGGCTTAGAAGTAGAATGGCTTCGTTTTAGGCAGCTAAGAAATAGCTTCACATCGCAAATCAAAAGTGCTAAGTCTAAGTATTATCTATCAGTTACCACACAAAAACCTGAATAATCCTAGAACATTTTGGAAAGCCATTAAATCGTTATCCACCGGTGAAATGCGTAATGAGCTCCATGCCGTCTGGCCCGGACAACATATAACATTTCTTTTTAAAGATAGCTGCAGATTTTATTGCACCACCTCTTACTTCTCTTTTTAACCTCTCCCTCAGCACAAACACAATTCCAAAAGTATGGAAGTCAGCTTAATGTCCTGCCTTTACTAAAAGGAGGGGAGGCCACTTTATTAAATAATTATAGACCCATCTCTAAATTGTCAGTTCTGGCCAAGGTTCTTGAAAGCCTAGTGAGTGAAGAGGTAAAGGTGTTTTTATGTAAAAATGACATCCTATGTAAACATCAGTCAGGTTTCAAAAAGCAACATAGCCCCATCACTGCGACAATGAAAGTGGTGAATGATTTTGCTAATATCTTAGACAAAAAGCAGAGTTGTGCAGCTCTGTTTATTGATCTTTTCTAAGATATTAGCAAAATCATTCACCACTTTCATTGTCGCAGTGATGGGGCTATGTTGCTTNCAGCACAGGTAAAAAGGTCACAGTGACTTGCCTTTCCCTGGCCTCAAGTGAGAAACAGGACTTGTTTCTGAAAAATAAACTTAGCCTAACCCTCAGCTTTTTAGGCAGATTATTGACCTGAAGTTTAAAAGAGACAATCATCAAGCCAGATACCAAGGTATTTATAACAGGCAACCACTTCAAGTCTTTTTCCTTGCGCAGTAAAAATATCCAAAGCGGTCCCTGGTGTCTTTTTGGCTTTTGAAAATAGCATTACCCTAGTTTTATCAACACATCCACATTTTGACCTAAACTGTTGATGTAGATG
>NW_011338627.1:0-19914 GCF_000735185.1 Notothenia coriiceps
AGAAGAGGAGGCTGTCAGGCCGCCCGCTTCTTCTTCCTCGACTGCTGGCCGAAATTCTGGGCTGGCTGCGCCTGGGCTGCAGCCGGAACCAGAGATTTTCTGGGCTAACTCGCCCTCGTCTCCTGCCTGGGCTGGGGACTCGGGGCGGGCTGTGACCTCTGCTGCTTCGGTACTTTGAACCGAGCAGTTGAGGTAGCTTGGGCAAAGGACTGCCGCTGTGGAGGCAGCGGCAGGACCCTTCGAGGGAGACAGAGGTGGAGGGCATCGTCCTTCTTCTTGGACTCGCATCTCTTCTGCATGGAGACGAGAGCAGAGCCAAAAATCCCCTCGGGAACGATGGGCATGTCCAGCACATCCTCCTTTTCCCGGTCTGGGAGGTTGGTGAGGTTGAGCCATCTAGCTCTTTCCTGCACCACCATGATTCCCATTGCCGGAAGCGTGGGGTTCCTGCTTGGTGTAGTAGCCATCCTCGGTAGTTGGTGGGCTGCCACCAGCGGTTTCATAGGCGGTATGCGGAGCAGGCCGAGCCTCTCCATACCATTACAGTCTAGGGAGGAGGCACCCTGGATTGGGGCCTTGTTGCTGAAGGGCCGGTCTCTCCACGAGACCGACACCTCATCCAACATCTCCGGGAAGACCGGCAGGAGTTGCCTCTTTGTCCTCGTTGCTTGGGGCAAATGTTTCCCCTCGTAACGGGACCTGGAGGTCTCCTTGGCCATTTCGGGCCATGGGATGTCTATGGGATGTCATGAGGGGGTCCTGACCCGACAAGCTAGCTTGGCGAGCTAGCCGTCGGCGGAGGCTCTTTATGGTGAAACGGGCACAATGCCCGCATGAGCCGGGGTTGTCGATAGCCTCCTGGGCATGTTGCAGCCCGAGGCAGGACGAGTAGACCTGGTGTGAGTCTGCGTCCAAAATCTTCAACCCGCAGCCGCAGAGCCGAGCCTCCGATTCCCTGACTCCTCTGGTGTGAGGGAGAGACGTGTCCATCTTGTTCGCCATTATGGCGACGTGGGAAGGACGCGCTCGTAGCAGGTACTTTGCCGAGAAAAAAATCTTCTCCAACCTGTCGTTAATCCGAAGAAAAGACGAATGAGATTGATGCTTCTGTTTGCTCCGCGGATGAGGCGCATCCCATAGTGAGACATCGAACGGAGTGTTATGAATGAGAACTAATTTCTTTGAGTCAAAAATAATATACACATTTAGTAGTTCCACTTTTTAACAGTTTATTTTAAAATGTTCTTTACACAATGACCTTTTTATAACAAATGAAATAAAAGTAAATACAACAATTAAAATAAAGGCATGAACCTGCTTCAACGTTTTTAACATCTCTTTTGGGTAGTTTAGGTTAAATGTGTATATTAGCACCCATCAACATGCAGGCTCTGGTCGCATCCGAGATTTGAAGGACTTGTGCTCCTTCAATCACTATTCTTGCATCCGCAGCCCTGGTCAAAAAGTCTTCAGCACCTCATTGCTAACTTCCACTTCACCATCCTGGAATAAGTAAATTAGAAAATACAAACAGCTAGCTAATCAGTATGCTATGCATGCTACAGTAGCTTAAAA
This sequence comes from Notothenia coriiceps, assembly GCF_000735185.1. Classification (NCBI taxonomy): domain Eukaryota; kingdom Metazoa; phylum Chordata; class Actinopteri; order Perciformes; family Nototheniidae; genus Notothenia; species Notothenia coriiceps. The sequence continues at coordinate 1,576 of NW_011338627.1, forward strand.
CAAGTAGCTAATGACTACCTTACGTTATATGCTGTAAGCAGCTGTTGTAAATGAAGCTGAACAAAAATGGCTACTTACCAGGTAACTTGATTGATTATTAGGTTAAAATCATGTTGTTCCATGCATTGCTATCTAGAGTTCTGCTTCCAGGATGAATGCAGATTGCTCCAACTCAACATGCGGTCAGCAAAGTCCGTGCAAGTCCAGGCGTGTGTTCAGTTTTGAAACTAAACCTTTGAAACTCAATATATATGAGTTACCTAACTTAGTTTATCCCTATAGTTGAGTGAACGCAGAAATATTTTTGCAAAATCATTACATTTGTAAGTTAAATTTTTTTGTTCTTTTTCAGTTTGACAGACTTATTCAAATCAGTTGTAAACTAACTAAAATAAGTTGAGGTAAAAAACTAAAATGTTTATGTTGAAAAAGTATTTATTTTTAAGTGGAATCGACTAACCCCATGAATTGTTTTTAGAATGTACTTAAAAGCAACAATGTATTTAATTTTATTCAACAAAGGTGTGAAGAAATATAATGCTGTTTTTATCAAAGGTAACCCTTTAAAAAAATACCTTACACAACCACAGTTAAGTGCATTTATTAAGTGCATTTATTAAGTGCATTTATTAAGTGCATCCATGTATGCCTCACCCTCCAATCTTGCGGCAGTTCCTATTATATGTTATCTTTGCAAGACGAAACTTTCCAAAAATATATTTTTTAGAAGTGCAGAGAGAGGTAACATGAAGTCTTTATCTTTAAGTGCAGTACAATTAGGCTTTTCCCCCCCTGGTAGAGCCTTGTTGCAGCGGCTGCAGGTTTGGATCCGACCCATGATCCTTTGCTGCATGTCATCCTCTCCGTCTCCCCTTGCCTTATAAAAGTAACACATCAATCCGGTCTCCCTTTAAGTTAATTATCTGTTCCAATTGGCTTGGATTAGACAGGCCCTGCCCCCTGCGGCAGAAAGTTGTTTGCACAATAATCCCAGATTACAGAATTGTGAAGTAGCGGGCCAGCACAGTACAACACTGTGTGAAAGTAATGCACTTTATCCACTATACAAAAATGTTTAATTGTTTTATGTTCCTTTTTTATGTTTGTCCTCCTTGCTTATGTTTTTTTTGCTGAACCATATCCAACACTTATCCTTGTGAGTGTGCGTCTGTGTGGTTGTGTGTCTGTCCACCATAAGCTCTATTTAGCGTGCGCTTGGAAATTGGATTCTTCAGAGCAGGCTTCACCTGGAGGAAGAGGAGAAGGAGTGCAGGAGGGAACGCTCATATCCTTTCCTTAAAACATGGCACCCAGACGGACGCTATTTTGTAGAGATGTAGTCAATCAGGTTGACCAGTAAGGTGTAGCGTTTCCAAGCTCCGGAATATCTTTTGGATTAGTATCTGATCTGTTTATTGTGACAATAAGAGCACTGTTGGATGACTGTGGCTCTCAAGGCCTTGAAGTGTTACTCATGGCAACATGAGGACACGCAGCAGTGCTGGAATTTCTCCTATGTGGAGCATCGGGGGGGGGTTTTAGGTGTCAGGAAGAAGAGGAATCATCAAGATGGTACAGCTGGAGCAGCTACTGAGGGTAGGTGCTCTCCAATCATAATGACATTGAAGCACAGAAGCACACCATGGCTGTACAAACCAATCAGCCGCAATGCAGGCAATACTTTGAAGCTCAGAAAACTACTGACAGCCATTGAGATGGTGGAAATGTAGCTGCTTCCCTTGAATAAAACGACACAATACTAATCGACTTTCTTGAAAAAAACAAGTCACAGACATCTATTCATATCAAACAAACTTTAAACAAATCGTTTTTTATTTGGCTTTGCATAAAGAAGAGTTTACAGGAGGGGTTAACTAGATGTTTGTTTTGAACAGGGCTGTTTGTTGTTTATTTGACCCATAAAAGTTCCGTGCTTTACATTATTCTTTGGGTGCCCAGTTCATTTAATATTTTCTCACAACAACATATTACACCCCTATTCATATTTCTATGAAATTGTTTATTCAACTGCTGTCGAGATGGTCTGTCTTTGGTACTCAATGAGGAAGTGGGTATTTTTTTGAATAATATCATGACAGCTATTTTTCAATTTTGCATCTTTTTATACTGATAATTTGAACTAAAGACATGGAAATGTGTTCAGCAATAAAAACAAAACACAATACTGTATAGAAGGGATACAAAATGGGATGGCAAATGTATTTTTAAATGCATGTGTAAACAGCAATATGCCTTGTGAAATAATTACAGTAACATTGACCTTTACAAATTTGATATGGCATATACAATGAAACGGCATGCTAGTTGTTTACATCTTAAATTAGACCCTTGTGTCAAAAAACATCAGTACTTACACTTACTGCCAGATTTAAACACCAGCTGTTTATCTCCACGCACATGTCAACTTGTCAAGGAGTTAATATTGTAGGAGAAGTTACCTTCAAAGACGTAAGACCACGAGGTTGATATGAAGACTAAAGATTACAATTTGTATAGAATAATCTTGTACTTTCTGCAGATTAGAAGAAGGAACTATTTTACAACTTGAGGTTAAAGACCTTTTAAAATATTTATAGATGATGGAATAGATAGAGATATTGTTTATTTACAGTTAATTGTATTTGTTGGTAAATTCCCATTCATAAAATAGATGGACTGTATCCACACCACGTTTACGAAACTTTCACAAAGAATTACAGCCATAGGGCACCACTATTCAAAACATTAGTAACTGTTATAAATATTTTTATTTGAAATATCACCTTTTTCTTTTCTTTTCCTTTTTCTTGAATGTGTAGTATACCTGTGTTCCCCTGACATAAACATAATGTATGATTTTCATATATTTTCTTAGGTTAAATAAGATTGAAAGTGTGTGTGTGTGTGTGTGTGTGTGTGTGTGTGTGTGTGTGTGTAAAGTAAATACTAATAAATTAAATAAATATTAAAGATATTCTATTCTGTTCAATCACAAAAATGTATGTTGTCTCTTAAAAGGAGTTTGTCGGCTCGATGTAGGTGACACACTAAAAAGGGGGATGGACTATGCTTAGTAACAAAACCGTTTTTACTTTATTTGACTTTTAAAATGTACAATACCACCATAAATATGACGTTTTCCCACCTGTAGTTTAATATGTTGGGTGCTGTGTCTCCTTCCAGCCACAGGGAGGGGGTGTTAGCTTACTTTTAGCGTTGTGGACACCCACTTAAGGTTTAACTCTTTCTGTCTCGGAAGAGTGCTCTCTGTGTGGGTCTCGACAGGTGCCCAAACATTTCGTCAGATATTTGCTTCTACAAGCTAAACGAGGTTACAAACAATTATACCCTTCTTGCCAAAGCCTTTTTGAAAGACAAACGGAAAGGGTGTTTTCTTTATGCTTGGTCGTCAGGTGCTTATAGAAGATACATTTGCGTAAACGTCAGCTGTGGTAGCAGGTAGGCTTTTCATTTTGTAATGCTTTTAACACTTTTGCTTTTAACACTTTTGCTGTCAGTGGGTTCTTCTTAATTACTGATTTGTCTACTTAGGATAAACAGTTTTAATGTGTATTTAAACTGCAGGGGTTGCACTACGGAACATTTTACTGAAACAAATGCTCTTGTGTTTTTAGTCCGTGAGTTAACTTGTGCATTAATTAGCTGCTTCACACACCTGGAGCCTAAATATGTGACGCATTCATTTGGATTTGGTTAAATGGATGAATATTTTTACATTACAAAGGCAGGATTGAAAATCTCAAACCTTTTGCATGGAACAATACCTTTTATTGGACTCTATCTTACTTTAGTTCTGGGTCCATTTTTATTGAGCTGTGTTATTGGAGGTTATAATTTGATTCCCCATCCTCTGTTCCGTCCTTCACTTCTCCTTGTTTTTCATTTCTCAACACAAGAACTACCTTCTATACCATAGAAGTTTAGAAGTAATAATAACTATTTGGCATTGGATGGAAAACTGTGATTTATATTGGGCTACTCATTATATGGATCTCAAATATTCACAATTATTCTCCCAATGGAAATGTTTTTTCTTCCTTACACTGCAGATTATCCAGCTCCTTTCATACCTCTAAACTTTGATTACATTTTTTTCATTTTAATTTAATTTAAAATAGCCTGTAAAATGTGGAGATGTACTGCTTTTTTATTGTATCATATTAGACTGAAGATCCTTTGGACTGACAGACGACCTTGGATTTTTTTTAAAACAGTGACGGATATTTTATAAATGATTATTTTCGATAGTTTTATGGACCATTTAATTAAGCTAGGAAAAAAAGGAAATAATAATAAAAAAAAAACTTAAATAAATGTTTGTTTTAGCCCTACTTTGCATGCAGTAAAACACATATGTTCTGCTTCTCTCTCCTCAGACTTCAGCCTCTCCTCTAGCCAGGAAGCCAGCACTGCAGCCCTGCCATCCGCAGCATGGAATATTACACGCCCCAGCCAAATCGTCGCCACAACCCCGTGGACAGCATATGCCGCAAACTTCAGACCATTCAGTGGCGCGGTGACCGAGAGCCCAATTCACCATTCCAGATCCCCAAACTCTCTTCCAACAATTACTACAGCCCGCAGAGTGGCCTGAGGCACAACCTGGAAAGCATCCTGAAGAAAGGAACCCTCCACAGAGATGAGGGGGAGAGGGGGAAGGGGAGAGGGATGAGTCCTGCTGCAGCTTCCCAGAGGACCAACAAGGGTTCCTCCATCCCTCTGCCCACATCTTCCACCCCTGCATGCAATACCCCCTCGCCAACTAACCTCACATACACTATCACTAGCACTCTGAGTGAGAGGAGAGGTGCAGAAGGGAGTGATTTAAGACGCATTAAGACATGGCCAGGGCATTGTTCCACGCCCACAGGCCAATCCAAAGAGTCCCGTTACTTCTCATTCACACCCCAGACGATTCGGCCCGAGAGCGAGAGGCCAAGCAAGAGCCCCCCCCTGTGTAGTACCATCACCCCAAACCAAGGCACCCTCTCCTACAACCTCAACTTCTGCTCAGCGGACCGTGCAAACTCCACAGAGTGGGAGCTGCCCTACCCAGCTCTGGTTGTGAAACGGCTGTCCATGGGAGATGGAGGTAGGGGGTAGCGGATGCAAAACAACTGGGAGGTTTGACTGATGTACAGTAGGAGTGTGAATAAAAACAGATTATGTTAGGAGTGAAAGTTAATTGTTAACTTTTGAAACAGTTTGACAAATACCAGCTTATTTTTCCAGAGCTTTCAGCTACAGCTCAGTAACAGATTTATGTTTTTTAGCATAGCATGCTATGTAATATTGGCGAAAGATGCTTTAGGAAGAATTACATTTTTTGGAGCCAATAACTAGTTTAAAACCTACAATATTTCAGTCTGTGCTTACATGTTAAAAAAACTGTAGTCATTAGCAAAACAAGGGTTAATGGTGGGTCCAGAGGCTAGTTTTTGTAGTAGTATTTTAATAGTGGCTGTGTCTTTACACAAAGTGTGTCATGTGCTTGCTTTGCTTTGCAACTTAATTCACTGCATTTATGTGTCGGTGGGCGTGTGTGTTTGATATTCCTGCTCAGGATCTTCAGTAGCCTCTGAAACCAAGGAGAATATGGCAGAAATCAGCTTAATCTGTGAGGAAAATCTGCTCGATACCATCTTCTATGCCTGTGACACCCAGCGTCGAGGTACACATACGCATACATACATACACACACACACTCATTAATGGTTGGGTCACGCATTTTTCAGAAAGAAGAATATAGCAGCTGATGACACATTTATAACTTGTCATTGGGTGTAGTGTTACACTGTCTTTTACTGTTTAGAAGACGGAAGAAATCCCCACTCACACAGTATCGGCATTGTCCGTGTCTTCCTCTTGTGCCTGCTAGAAAAAGCTACACAATATGTTCATTTGATTTCAACACCCCTTAAGTTTCCTTATCACTCCAGATCGTTTTCTTAGCATTTGAATGCTTTCTTTAAGTGAACCATCATGTGAAGTTGCTGTATGGAACGTGGTGTTTTTAAATAAGCACAGACAGTGTGGTAACTTATTATTTCTTCTGTCTTTTATTATTTTTAGGATATATTTCAACCATTTTTGAAGAGGAAGATTTGTTCTTTTCCTTTTGCGTCTGCATGTGATTGCATCTTAAGTTGCTGTCTCTTCTCCTGTTTGCTGAGATAATGGATCTAATTTTTGCTTTCTTTCCATCTACCTCGGTGATCTTCGGGTATATTTCATGCTAAAAACATTTCTCAAGGGTAATATTCAAATGGGAAAATCGAATAGCATCCAAAAATGTTGAAGTCTTTGGTTGAAAATCAAATAGAGTGATGATGCATAGTTTAATCCCACTAAAGCTGTTAAAGTATACCACATTTCTGTTTAATTCAGCTTTGATGTGTGCATTGCCAGAGGTTGAGTTTTAGTGAAAAAGGTATTTATGAATTTAAAAGATTTTATAATTCAATGCATTTTTCTTGCAAGAAAGAAAACTAGTCCATTGTTTGTACTACTGTTATGATAACTGTGTGAAGGCTAACCATTTTTTTTTAAATGATTGAGAGATGTGTTAAACCTACTGGGGAAAAAAAGTGAATCGTTATTATTCTGCTTCCATGGTTACTGCTGCCCTCTCCTAAACCCAAACAAAGACAAATTGATTGAGCAATCCATTGTAAATAACCAACCCTAGGCAAAATGATCCAAGATGTATGTCTGTGTTCCTGTGTTCTTGCAGGTAAAGTGTACGTCTCTCACATCGTGGACTTCCTGCGGCACACCACCAGCCGCAAATCAGGAGACAGCGGCCTAGAAGACCTTTGCAACATGCTCGACCCAGAACACAAGGACGTCTCCATCGACCTGGTCACGTACCATGCCGTCATGAAGGAGTGGATCGATGACTGCCGCAACAACGGGTAATGAGAAGCAGACATTTGAAATTAAGGCCTTAAAGGTCCCATGTCGTGCTTTTCCGGTTATTACCCGTCCCCTTGTGTGTTATGAAGGTTTTTATGCATGTAAACGGTCTGCAGAGTCAAAACCCTCAAAGTACACCCTGTAGCGAGTAAAACTCTAACACAGAAAATACCTCCCCAGAACGCCTCGTTGGAGGTACGTCACTGTCCATTGATTCTTCCGGGTACCGCATGGTGTCATGCGTTACCCGGAACCAAATGGACCAATCCGTGGAGCCGTTAAGTTACGTCCGCGGAGCCGTTATGTTAAGCCCCCGCTGATTGGTCCAAATGGACCAATCCACGGACTTCCTCACACACACACTCAGTGCATGCAGCTCTGCTGATCTCTCCTCCCTGGCTGCAGGCTGATAACAGACTGTTGGGATCGCGGCGAAATTCTCTCTGCAGACCCATTCTCACACTGTTTATCAACCTTTTTCTTACTCAATATCAAGCCACACTTATTGTTTTTACTTCGGCTGTGACTTTGTGTGTGCTCAGGGTGAGTTTGGCTGTGTTTCGCTGTCGCTAAACAAGGAAACCACACCTCCATGGAGCTCAGCGCGATTCACAACGTCCCGACCAATCAGAGCACACTGCTCACAGGGAGGGTGGGGGCTGGAGCTACTGGAGCTACAACGAGCCGTTAAAGGCAGAGAGTGAAATTCAGTGAATACACGTAGTTTACAGAGATGCTGTATGAGAAACCAATGTGATTTTGGAAAATTGCACAATATAAATCTATTCTAGTAGACCTCAACAATGGAATTATGATCAGTGGAAATGGCCATGACATGAGACCTTTAATTCCAAAATATTGATACCCTAGGCACATGATCTTTTATTTTAAAATGGGGATTTGTACGTAGGGTAGCTTGACGAGGGAACATTTTGGAATTTCTGAAGTCAAGATTTTGTCAGAATGTATATAGCTGCCATGGTCTTAAGCAGACTGACTGTATCATGTCAGGCAGTACTTTTTCTTTAACTACAGAACATGCTGTGACCCTCCTCTTTGTTGATTTAAGATATCATTAAAACATTTCTCAGAATAGAGGATAAATCAATGGATAAGACGCAAGCTTTCTGTTGGCACTATATCTCCATAATAGTTTTTTCAACTAGAGCCCTGATTTGAATATGCAGTTTTAACAGTTGACGAACACTTTTTAGAAATGGGAACAAAAAGTGTTTCAGAGATTAATTGTTTATATTTTGTTTCTCTTTTGTTAACTAATTCTCTGACTACTATGATTGAAAGACCGCTAAACATGTTTGCTTTCTAAGCATTTGCAGTTGCAGAGTTTCTATTCCCCCTAACCTGGTATTGAAAGGCAAATCCAGCTTCACCATCTTTAGCAGTCCTGTGCTTTCCTTTTTATTCTTTCAGAGAGGCTCTGTTAGAGTTACGCAAGTAGATATTGTGTAGGTGGGTTATGCATCAGATGAGAGATTGCTGGTGAGAAAGACTCCCCCTTTAGTTTCCGCTGTGTGCATCATCATTTCACAAGCTGTCTTTTGTATGAGAAGCAGTTCTGCGTCATAATCCAGTGCCCGCTGCACTTTATTCAGGTCTATGAAATGTGCATGTGGTCTAATGCTATGACTCATACTGTGTATACAAAATGAAAGTCAAAATACTTCATTTTATATATACTATTATTTATCTGTTATAAATGTGGTTACATTCTGACAAACCTGTGTAAGGTTATGCATTTTGGCCATTATGTGCCTGATGTGTGGGCTCAGATAAACTGAAGGTCTAATGGGCTGTTAGTGCAGTGATAGAGGTCCAATGTTGGTGATGAGTCATCTTGTTACTGACGGGCCCACAGGGTGTTAACTGCTGGTGAAGACATGCTTATATGTAAGCATGAAGTGGCTTTTCATACATTGGTATAACTGTCAAATGTGTAGGGGCTGTGCTTCAGCACTTCAATACGATCTATGGTTCCAGACAAAAATAAACTGAGCATTGAACTCAGTGTTTAGTGCCCAATGTGCCAGGTACCAACAATTAAACAGCTCAATACATTATTACCAAAGGTAACAGCATAGTGCATGACTGCCGAATCCTATCCAAAAGATTGTGATTATAATCCTGCACATTTTCTCTGTTGTGTCTAAGGGAAGACACACCAGATGAAGTCTCTCAGGAGGACTCGGTCAAATTCCGAGACAGCCTGTCAGGTGGGTGTGCATCTCATCACTCAGATGTTTGCTTTCCCCATGTTCTTGTATTATACATCAATCTAATTTGAGTGATGCCTGGATGTTATCTTTTTTGTGTGTGTTTTGGATCTGTTTAGCAAAGAGGTCCATGTTGTTCAATATTACTTCGGGAAGCTTGGAGGCCTTTGGAGGGGAGGCGTCCAGAGCAGAATTGTAAGTAATGTACAGGAATAAGTGAGAGATCATCCATGTTTGTGTAAATATGCAATACTATTTGTTTTATTTATATTTATGACAACCTCTTCCTGCCCTTTATCTATAAAATGTAATATAATCTATATATCTAAATAAAATAATATACTATCTGAAAGGACAAATACCACTAGGGAGATGAAGCAACATTTTAATTCATATTTTATTTTATTGTGGTTCGAGTGAACTGAGATTTTTTTTAAGTAAGGCAATTTCAGCATCTACCATTAATTAAAGGCTGTTAATATTATTGCATTTTTAAAATTTCAAAATGATTCACTTGACGCACAACAGAAATGAATATTGTGATTCTCCAGAGGATACAACATTTAGACTTTTGTTGAAAATAAAATGTATTCAATTGAGGTTACTGCTGCTGTGCCATGTATATAAATCGTGCATGTAATGGACCCTATTTAACCCGTGCCTTTTATGTGTATGTGTCTCTCCTCAGTGAGACGTCAGAGCTGGTGTGTTGTGTCGCTGACCTCCAGATGAGCAACCAAAAGCTCGAGGAGGAGATGAGGAAGATGAAGCTGGTGGTGGAGAGCATGGAGGACAGCAACCAGAAGCTGGCAGAGGAGAACGAGCAGCTACACAATCAGGCCACGGTGTAAGATGTACTTTTATGCAAAGGCATGGCAGATGTTTATTGAGGCATGCTGTGGGTTATTGACTTGTTATCTGTTGAACTTTTTGCACAGTAACCAGCAGCTGGCCCAGAAGGAGAAGATGCTGAATGAGGAGGTGGAGGAGATGAAGGCCACTCTGAACTGTAGGGAGGAGGGCAGGGCGCGCGCCTCCGCTCACAGCAAACGCGTGGTCAGTCAAAAAGAGAATACATAAAAATGTATCTAGCTTCCATGCTTATGTAAATACAGATGGTGTGTGTGTGTGTTGTTTTCTCAAAAGGGTTTCATCTGAAATGTACTGCATTGCATTGCAGACCAAAAGTTAGGCATTAACTGTTATCCCCATTTTGGATGAAAAATGAACACACTTGGAGTTCAATGTTGCTTCTGATGGAAATAGACATTTTCTGCCACAGAATGTATGAAGGTAAAAATCATACATGTATAATTCAATGTAGAAATGTTGTCATAAGAAGAAACATTATGCAAGCTTTGAACAAGGCCCATTCTCTTAGCCACAGTTCACACTCCCCCAATAACGTGTATATCCCAGATAACATTTAACACATGGGGAAAACTCATTATTTTACGAAGGGTGCGTTCATTTGAGTAATGCACTTTGCAACTAACTGGATCTTTTGTAAATTCTGATCGCTGTTGAAACGAGGATATTCAGGCAGACCTTCTTACTAACGTACAGCTCAAGCCTTTAGAATGTAATATCGCAGCAGATTTAGGACTCATTTTCATTGTTCTTATTTTGTTTGCAGGACAGAGAGAACCAGAGTCTCATTGCCAGTATTGCATCTCTTCAGGAAGAGGTACTTCACTGATCAAAGAGGACTATTGTCAGACGAGTACACGGGAAAATCAATAACCTGATTCACAGTGAATCCACAGTACTCACCCATTCATAGATAGCCTGCAGAGAGTATTTCTTTTATAGTATTTTCAAAAAAGGATGTGACCAGCAGCGCTAACCCTAACCCTTTGATGGCTCCCCAGAACTTCAGGGTCACCGTGGAGACAGAAGAGCTTCAGAGGAGGATAGCCGAGCTGCGTAACATTAACGCTGACCTTCAGGTACCTCTTTACTTTGCAATTTGTCTCTGCATTAGTAAAGCTCTACTAGGCTATTTTCGATTTCCTCTGTGTCCTTGTTCTTTCTTTTCTCTGCCTTCAGCAATTTTGAATGTTTTTCCATCTTCCTTCCTCACAGAACAATCTTCACATTGTACATTTCTCTGGGACACATTTGTCCAACTCGCTACCATTTTACTGTGCTTTCTTTGTGTGTCTTATTCTCATGTCCTCAGGTGCAAATTCACTCTTTTGATGCGGTTGTTGGTGAAAAGGAAGCTGTGATAATAGAGGTCAGTGCCTTTTTGTATAATGATCCAATCCCACAGTCGTTATCATTCTATACATAACATTTATTGGATCCCTTCAGCAAACACTGGTTCAGTGCAAAAACCTACCAATTGCTTCCAATTTGTTGTTTCTGTTTCGCTTTAAAAAAAACTGAACTCATCTTGTGTTTTTTGCCTTTTACAGAAGAGCAGACTGATAGATGAGCTGAAGTCCGCAGTGGAGGAATACTCATCCATCACAGAGGTCAGTGTGTTGAACCTCACATCATATCAATATTTCAGTTTCTAGACATCAACAACCCCCACTGGTTTGTCTTTTGATGCTCTGCAACTGCTTTAAATAGTTTCTGATGTCTCTTTTTGCTTTTAACTCATGAAGCCAATGAAGCTATTTGATATTCTTTTTAAGAACCATTTGGTCGACTTTCTTCATTTTGTATATGACATGCCTGTACAACGGACATTAATTCGCTGATTTCCATTCGTGAGTAATAGGAAACGAGATTTGAAAGAGTTGCAGATAAAAGCTTAGCAGAAGTCTTAATTTTAAAAAAAGTGACACTTTAATAATATTATAAATGTTAACCATAAACTCCTGATAGTGATTTTATTTTTAGAAAGTGTATATAAAAGTATGGGGAAATGCTAAAAACATGTTTAAAGGTAATTGTAATTCAACACAGACTAAACATCAACTCCTACTGTAAACTTAGTTCTCTGCTGCGTCACGTTTATTGTTACTCAGCATGTGTACGACTGGCATTTTGTCTGGCTGTGGGAAATCCAACGCCTGCTCTCGCACACAGACCTTGTAGTGGACAGATGTGTCCAAGTAGAGAATTGTAGGGAATGTAGTTTACCTCTTTAAAACCAATGGGGTTTGTACTGAGTTATGTTGGCTTCTCTGTTGTTGATTCCAGCTGCTGAGGTCACACAAGAGCAAGCTGGAGAGCCAGATGCAGATGATGCAGCCAGACATGTCTGGGTGAGTGAACCGAGAATAACCCGGGAGTGAAGGGTCTGAGGTATTCACGGTCGAGGGACAACTAAGGGAATAGACGATGATAAATAAAAAATGTCTCTCTAGGAATTTATGGAACGGCGCCGTAAACTGTCTCACAAAAATGTAAAATCTTTGTCGCTTCCTACTTCTCTCCACAGGGCTGGTCTGTCCCTGTCGGTGGCCTTCAGGTTGAACCAGAGCAGCTCAGGATCCCTGCAGACAGAACTGGCTCTGGCTCAGTCACCACTGGAGGTCAGCACTCCCTAACTCTGTCTCTTTTCATCTGCTCACCTTTTCTTTCATGCACCCTGGGCTTTGATTTTTGAAAGAGAATTCATGGCCGCTTCTTCTCTGGGACACCTTTCTTGTATCAGTCAAATGAAGCCACATGTAAACTTGAATGCATTCACACTGCTTTTTTAGTTCAAACTTTATGAAATCTCAGTTAACTGTGCCCTTAGTCCCAGCTAGACTTCTGGGAAGTGTAGGCCTTCAGGCAACTGATTAAACCCCTAACATTCCCACAGCCGTAGGGTTTCTCACAAATGATACACAATACATAGCACTGTGTGAACATTAGATGCATGTGCTGTTTGCTTGTCACACTCCAGCTTCTTGCTTATAATTAGACTGATTTTAACTGTTTTTAAATCTAAATTTGTGTAATAATTGCCATCTCATGCAGGCCCACCATGGAGTTGACCTTTTATCCACCACTATGAGCTGTGTCTCCCCTCTGGATATGACGCTGGACAGGGAGGTGCTGCTGATGCTGCAGGGACCCAACCCGGAACAAATGGCTCGGGAGTTCAAGAACCTCCTAAATAAACTGGTGACTTTTACTTGCATATTTTGACTTGGGTAGAGAATTTAAATCTGAAAGAAAATACAATTCCATCATGTATTGTTTTGTAAGACTTTTGTGACTGTGCATGGCATCAGCTGACTTTGAATAACTATGACTAAAGAATGTTTAAAAGTTCAGATTGAAATGTCAATTTTCAACCTTTTTGCAGGGCATTTACATTTGTTTAAGACTTGACTTGACTTTAAAAATACAAATAAACACTGTTGAGTTACTGTTGGGGTTCACTTGAAGAGGCCCTATAATGATTTTTGGGTTTTCCCTTTCCTGTAGTGTGTTATAGGTTTTTGTGCATGTACATGGCATGCAAAGGCTAAAATCCCAAAGTTCCCTCCAGATTGAGTTTCTCTCCCACACACTTGAACATTAAAGCATGTAAACATGTCACAGTAGAGGCACAACATACAAATATGAACCAGACAATGAGCATCATAGGGCCCCTTTAATAACCATCTACTTAAAATAGGTTAGGCTCTAATATAACCTTAGAAGTGTCAGGCTAGTTTAACAGGCTTATGAATGCATCTAAATGTCTGTTTTTATCAATTATCTGGATTGTTGCAAATTATCATTTAAATTCTGGACTCCATTTTTCTTGATTTCTCTTGATACATCTCAGAAAAGGAATTTCAGAGAAGAAACCAACTCCATCTTATCTACAACTAGAGGCTTGTTGGACAACTGCGCACAGCCAGCAGGCGACCAGGACGCGGTTCTCCAGGTCAGATACACTTTCACAGACTAGTGTCAATTGTGTAGTCAGTGTCAGAATACTGCAATTGATGAAAGCTTAAGAAAAACTGCAGGTGCACAATGAACTGCTGTGTTGGTGCGTTTGAGCTTCCTATGTTTGCATTTCAGATCTGAAAAAGGCCGTCTCCATCTAAAAAATATAATAAGAATGATGAAATAATGTTGTGATCTACCTCTCCCTCTACCTGTAGCATTTTTTCTCTCGGTCCACTCTTCTCTTTCGCACCCACTATCTCTCCTCTCCGGAGAATTCTCACTTATATAACTCTCCAACAGGCCCCATCCAAGCAGTGTTGTTAGTCAGTGTGTTGTACCATGAACACAACCCACTCCCCTCACTCCAACTTTCTCTATCTCTCAGTCTCTCTCTTTTTCTCTCCCCCCTCCTGCATTGTGGCCACTCTGCATTCATTAGCCACGTACTGGCATACAGCAGTAAACATAGCAAATGAGACCGAAATCATTAGCGGAGCGGAGCTGCACCAGTACCAGTCAGTCTTATGTTGGTTGTACGTCGTGCCATTTTGTGTCAGTTAGTGGTGAAAACTTTTTAGAAGCGTTAAAGACCCTTGGCTGTTCAGGCCGTGCAGCTGACCCCGGACTTTTGTTCCCGCAGAAGGTGCAGGCCGAGCTGGACGCGAAGAGGGAGGACTGGGCCCTCAGCCTAGACCAGCTGGCCCAGTACACAGACTCTCTGGAGAAGGAGCTGATCAAAATGGCCAGTAACATGAGGAGGTCCCGCACTGAGATCCTGCACCTTTCAGTCAGGTGAGCGAAGCTTTGTCGCCTGATCTCTCTCTGTGGATGTTGAAATCAAGGATCTGTAGGAATGTGAGTGATTCAGAATCTGGTGTAAGAGCAGAGGAAGGTAAAGGTAAGGCACTAGAGGAGGAGAGAAGAGAACTGACTGCTGGCTAATGAAAGACAACTTTTCCACATGGCAGGAAAACCTTTCCTTGAGGAGGAGTCACTCTTGTGCTGCTGTGATCTCATTGGTTGATTAAACCCTTGTAGTGAGAGCTTACAAATTCCTTTTCTGGCTAAGTAAGGTAATACTGATGCCACTGAAGAAGAGGAATGAGTGAAAAAGCTAGAAGCCGATTAAATCTAGCAATGTAATTACTAACTTAAAAGAGATGCAGTCTAGGCATAATTAGGTTAACTAGTTAGTCTACCTTAAGATAAGCCACTGATGATTATTTTCATTATTGATTTATCTGCTAATGACTTTGTTGATAAGCGCCTGAGCTTGTCGCTTGTATTATCCTTAGAGCTGGAGATCTAAATTAATCTATACAAATATGTTATTTTATGCAAACACTAAAGTTTTCTTCTAGTTTGAGTAGATTTTCCTGTCAATCTCCATATTTCTAAAACGTAACATTAACAACACCACACATCAGATCACTGGACATCTCCACTCTCCAGTGCTCTTTGGCCAGTCAGTTGTGCTGAGTGGGGGAAAGACCTTTCAATCATCCTGACCTCAATGACCCCAAAGGGCCCGCCTCACTAGGTATGGATCTATGCCAGCCCTTTGGCCATGCGTGTGTGTTTCTGTTTGAGTGTGTGTTCATGGAGACGGCCATCCCCTTCTGATATATAACGGAGTTACTGAGGTACAGCATGAGACCAGAGAAGGGGAACTGGTCAGGCTGTCCATGCTGGATTTACTGGTGCTTAGTTGCCAGGGTGAACTCATTAAATACTGTTTGGTGGGAAAAGAGAACTGCAGAGGGCTCATTGTAGATTTGACCCTCTTACTCTGAACAGTGTGTCTTAGCCCAAACACTCCAGAGTCAGACTGGACTACAGGATCAGGGTTTTGTTGAAGGACATATTGGGGGTTCTGTGAGATTAGAGAGTCCGTCTGGATCTACAAAACGGTGAAGTAAAGAAACCGTTACCGGGCCAGTCGGAGAACTGGCGGTGGTCACCCTGGGCAACAGAATGGGACACTGCATGGGCCTGCGGATTGGGTACAGTATGTCCACTGTACTCTCTTCTAGGGTCTCTGCTCATCTAACTCCCCTGGAGAGTTAACAGTGCTTTTGACACCAAGAGTTTTTCCTCTACATTTTGTTTTAATTCACACTTTTGTTTTGTTGCATGCAGGGTGCAGGAGCAGGAGAACCAGAAGCAGCAGCTTTGTGAGGAGCTGGAGCAGATAAAGACACCTCAGGACAGCAGAGAGGCCTCGTGCCAGACACCTGCACCAGAGGAAGAGGTCAGAGAGAGAGAGGAAGGATGGGAGGGCTGGGTTATTGGGCTTCAGTCTATCTCTTATAAACAGCAGCAGCCTCATTCTTCCGCCATTGTTAAAAGTTGTATTTCAATCTTAATCTGTAGTCACCGTACATTGTTTTTAGAACATTCAATTAACTTTACATTGTCTGGGAGGTGAGGGAGTTTCACTTGTACTTGTTTTGAAGGTTTACTGGCAGGAAAGTCATATCATATCCAGTTATTTACATGTGTGTTTTTGTATGTTTGTAATTTGGATATTGGTTTGCTTAGAGAGCAGTGAGAGAGCTCCCACTGTATTCAGACAGATGGAGTCTCTGATGGAGGAGAGTGGAGTGTGAGTTGGCGGCTGAAGTGGACATGTGCACCCACACATAAACGCAGAATTTAGATGCGACCACACACCTACGCACTGCTTCTCGAACAAAATGCGCTGACACGCGCCTCAACATTTCCATTACATCACTATTGTTTTACTGCAAAACACAATGAGTTTGGTGCTGAAATAAATGGAGACATTTGAAAACAGTAACAGCTTTTTCAGTTCTTACTAAAGTCATTTATTCAGTTTAGCAAGTTTGTTAATTGTTAATCAAGAAATGTATGAGTTGCTTTGTTTTATTTGAATGTCAGATTTGTTCATAAGTCGTATTAACTGAGATTTGTTCAGAAACTGCTTTTGTAATTGTGTGGTGTCTGTTGGAAGAGATTGACTTTTTAATTTGCAATGATGCCACTTTCAACTATGGTGTCTGTAACCGCTGAACTTCAGCCCTATAGTTGGACTTTTCAACAGTGGAATTCGTTATGGTGTTGCTTTAGCAGGTTTTGTTGCATTTGGTGAGGTGTGTTTTTGTACATTTCACTGCTTCATTTAGACCCTGTCTTTCCCGTATCTTTTTTGTGTTTAGCCTGGAGATGACTTGGACTGGGATGAGGAGTTCGCCCTTCAAGATTTCCTGAAGAACGAGTTGGCGGAGAGGAACTGCAAAGAGCAGGGAGGCCGAACAGAGAGAAGCGAGGAGGAGGACGGGGAGGAGAGGTGGACGGTGGTGGACACAGCTGGAGAGGGGGAAGTGAGGGACACCTCCACTCCGGTGTCTGCCCTCTCTGGGAGGACGCTGCCTCGAAACGGAGCAGCAGAAGAGAGTCATGGTAAGTGGGGCACAAAGTTGGACAAAACAACCATCAGCCAACATCCATCAGTTCGACTTCCATTCAACTATTTATAATTATTCGTAGTGAATCCTTGAAGAGTCAAATGGTTATACTGAAGTTTTGAATTGGCTTGTAACGATTAAACCTTCAACTGTATCAGGAAAGTTAAGAAGTGAGGAGCCTTTTTAAAATCCACTATCCACGATAATTAGCCCAGAGCTAGCTGCAAACTCATAAAGCCCAGCCAAATATGGATAAATACAGTTTCATGTTTTTGTAGCCCCATTCTGACCCCAACTCGCCCGTTCCTAGTTTTGGATCCAAATCAATCGGAACAAGCCTCATGCAACAAGAATGTGAACTAATGCATCCTTTCTTAGCATGAGAATTTTGAGACCACACTTTTATCCACATTCCTAGCTGTAGATCATGCGTGTGTGCGTACACTGAACATGCCTGTCCCACTCTATTGATAGCTATAAATATACAAATGTGCAGATTTTTCTGCATTTTGCGAAGTTCTTCACAGGATAAGTATTTTAGGTGAAAACCGTTCCAAAACATAGTTATCATCTTTGTGTGTTGATTTGTATGTGTGTGAGAGAAAGACTGGATTATCCCCTTGTAATCCATGGGAGTCACAGGGCACTCAGCCACCCTTGAAGCACCAGCACAGTACACACACTCACCCACTGTAGGTGTGTGTATCCCCACAGTGGATACACACACTCTGAGGCCCTTGGAAGTAGACCCATGCCTTCTATGGTTGCTGTGGCCCTGGTCTTATTAAGGTTGTGAGCGTGTGTGTGTGTCGACACAGTATGTGAAATCCTCTCTTCCTAAAGGTCCTTGTATGGCCAGGTGTACGACCGGTCTGAGGCCACGAAGTGAGCCCAGTAATCCCCCCCCCCCC